>NC_061854.1:32403760-32426260 GCF_019202785.1 Penaeus chinensis
CTCCCCTCCCTGTACTCCTAGCCCTTCCCCCTCCTATCCGGAGGAGCGTCATGCAGTCATGGAGAAAGGGAAGTTGGGGGGGATGGACGGCGAGGAAAGGAAGGGGGCGAGGAGGGAAGGGGGAGAGGAGGGAAGGGGAAGAGGGGGGAAGGGGGAGAGGATGGAAGGGGGAGAGGATGGAAGGGGGAGAGGAGGGAGATGAAGAGGAGGAGGGAAGGGGGAGAGAAGAGGAGGAGGAAGAAGGGAAGGTGGGCGAAAGTAAAGTATTGGAAAGTGAAGGGAAGAGAGAGACAAAGAGAAAGAGGGAGAGAGAGAGAGAGAGAAAGAGAGAGAGAGAGAGAGAGAGAGAGAGAGAGAGAGAGAGAGAGAGAGAGAGAGAGAGAGAGAGAGAGAGAGAGAGAGAGAGAGAGAGAGAGAGAGCGAGAGAGAGAGAGAGAGAGAGAGAGAGAGAGAGAGAGAGAGAGAGAGAGAGAGAGAGAGAGAGAGAGAGAGATTCCCAGAGAACGGTCTTGGTGCCCTGGGGTTGGCTCACTGCTTGCCTGCTTGTGTCCCCCCCCCCCCCCCCCCCCACTACGGTCTCCCAACAAGTCGTGGTTCACCATGACTCCTCGACCTCAAGGGGGGGGGGGGGGAGTAAAGAAGACGAGAATAGCAAAAAAAGAAAAGAGATGAGAAGAATCATACAAAAAAAAAAAAAAAACGAAAACAGAAAATTAATAAACGCGGAAGCAGAAAAATCGCCAACAAAAACTAGGACCAGATCTCGAGAGCGGGGGCGGGGAGGAAACGGCCTGAGCGAGAGGTAAGGCCGGATGTGGAAGAGGATAGGAAGGTGGACGAGATTTTGGAGTAAGAGGAAGAGAAGGTGGACGGGGAACAAAAGGAATAAGAGGAGGAGGAGGAGGAGGAGGAGGAGGAGGAGGAGGAGGAGGAGGAGAGGGGAAAGGGAGAAAGAGGAGGAAGAGGGAGAAGAGGAGATAGGAAGGGAAAACAATAAAAATAAGAAGGAAAACCTAGCAGAAAAACTTGTAGAAGAATAAGAAGTAATATATGGGGAATGAGAGAAAAAAAAAAAAGAAGAAAAAAAAAAAAAAAGGAGAGAACTCGCAGGAAAGCGGCCGTGAGAGCAGGCAGGTGCGGCGGCCCTCGAGTGGGTCAAGAGAGGCCGAGCTTCCCATCCGAACCTCCCGACGTCTCCTCCAGTTACAGGCCGAACCACCTCCTATATCACCGATGCCTTTAAACAAACACTCGCCCACTCGCGCTTCCACACCCTCGCCCTCCTTCACTCCACCCTGGTTGTGGATCGCGGAGATTGCCCAAACAAAACCCTTTTAATTCGCTCCAACGTCAAACCCGATTGTGCGTCACGCGAAACGACGTCACTTCATTATTTATTCCGGTGTTTAAAATGTCTCGGAAGTACATTCATACCCATCTGCTGAGACATCCTGAAACGCTGTCGTGTGATTCTGTTCAACTCTTTACATGATGTTACTCAAAATATAAACAAATACTTTCCATGTGCTTTTGACTCAATATTTCGTTTACATAAGTATCCCTAATGAAGGGAGGAAAGGAGGAAGGGAGGGAGGGTAAGAAAGAGAAGGAGAGAGAGAGAGAGAGAGAGAGAGAGAGAGAGAGAGTGAGAGAGAGAGATTGATTGATTGACAGGAGCAAAGAAATACAAAACATATTAATATCGTCCACTTAACATGATCATGACTCACCCACGCCCTTCTCTCCCCCTCTTAACTACTCGAGCCCGACCTAAGAATCTCAACATACCCTTCCATACCTAGACTAATTCATGCCCCCCTCTCCCCCATTCACCCACCCAAACACACTTCTGCTCCTTCCCCGCAAGCACGCCCCCCCCCCACCCCTCTATCACCCCCTCTTCATGCAACAACAAAAGTGAAGTTCTATTGTGTTGAAATTCCCTTTTACCCCCATCTCTCTCACACTCCCGCATTCCCCCTCCCCCTCCCCCCGCCCTAAATTAAGGTCGCTCCTCACAACTACTTTCCCCGTCACACCCACAATTACCGTCACAATCGCATGGTCCCCCTAACCCCTCCCCTCCCTCCCCTCCTCCCATCATCCCCGCACGACCCATATTTTAAAAAAAAGGTCGTTCTCACTAGCTTCCCGATCTGAGCTACCATCCGCTTCGTTATCCCTGCCTACCCAAACGCCCTTCTCCCTTTCCTACCCAAACGCCCTTCTTCTCTTTCCTGCCCGTACTCCCTTCTCCCTTCCCTATCCCAGACCCCTTCTGCCTTCTCCTTCCCCTACCTAAACTTTCCTCTCTCTTTCCTACTCATGCTCTCGCCCCTCTACCCAATTCACCGCTCGCTCTGCCTGGCAACCAAGTGCCGTCGCGGAATCGCCGTCGCCGCCGGCCTTCCAGATAACCACCGTCGGCAGCATCGCGGTCACCGAGACAGACGAACGGACGGACGGACAGTAGACGGGGAGTCGGGGCGCGTGAGTCGGCAACACATCGCGTAGTAACGCAGTGCAATGGAATGATAGTATAGTTCACACGTGAACGAGAACACCTTCCAGCTCTACCACTAGGGAACCATGGCGCGCACACCAGCAACACCATTATCATCTTCTCACTCTCTCGCTTCTTCGCTATCGCGATCGTTATCTCGCCATCTGTCTCCGCCGCTATCGGGGGCTCCCATCTCCTTAGCTCCGTGGGCGCCAATAAAAACAATACACCACACTTCCCGTTACTATAACCTCCCTCCCCCCTCCCGCCCTGCCTGCGGTCAAGCGGAAGTGACTTGCGCCAGTTGGCCCTCTGACCTTTGACCCCGGTGACCGTGCAGCGTCTTCCCGTGCCCACGTACCCAGCGGTTCCTTTCCTCTTTGTCTGTGTTTTAGTCTCCTCGACCACATAACGGATTTTCGTATAACTAAAAGCACTCAAAAATAAAGCAAAACCAATATCGAAAAGTGCATGCATAAAGAATGCCACACACAAATGAACACATAAGCATATGATTTTCAATAATCAGTAAACGAAAATAGAAGCACTTCTTCCCACGCACTCTTCATTCTTCTTTAGTCCCCGTTTATAATTCATTTTTGTTCCTTCGTCAATATGTTTATCTGTCTCTCGCCGTCCCGTGCCCCTCCTTTTCCCCTTCCATTAATCTTCCTATTTTTTTCTGTTACCCGATCGGCATCAGTTTAGCTCTCTACATTTTTCTCTCTCCCTTATTCCCCTACTTCATGGTCTTCAATTCTTCTTTGCTCTCTCTCTCTCTCTCTCTCTCTCTCTCTCTCTCTCTCTCTCTCTCTCTCTCTCTCTCTCTCTCTCTCTCTCTCTCTCTCTCTCTCTCTCTCTCTCATGAAAAAATTCTGCAACACTTGAAGGCAACGGTATCACCTGCAGCTCTCCCCCTCCCCTCAGGACGTGGGTAAGTGGGCGAGTGGGGAGGGTGGGGAGAGGGGAACCGCGCTGCATGAGAGGGAAAGAAGAAAAAAAAGAAAGGAGAGAAAACACTGAGAGCGGACTGAAACATGCAAGGTATGCGGCAAGAGGGACGATGGGGAGAAAAGGTAACACTAAGGTTGGAAGGGAGATAATACATATGGACAGAGCAATTTTTCCCATACACGCGTGCAAGTAAGCGCGCGACACACACACACACACACACACACACACACTCAACCATGCGCATAAATGCATATATATATATATATATATGTACACGTCTACATCTATCTATTTGGAGGGGGAAGCCACCCCAAAGGTGTCATACCCTCAGTCCCAGGCTGGGAGAGTTGGATACATCCGCTAATGCATGGGGTTAATCTCTAATGGTGAAATCCCAGGAAATACCCTATGATATGAGTGTCTCCCTGTGATGCAAGCTCTCCCGAGACAAAGCCGAGGAAACCTAGAGGCGAGAAAGAGAGTTGTTGTGGACACTAAATAATAGCGTCAGAAAATCACAATGATACGGTATCTGTAATTACAATAACATCTCGTACACCAGAACAAAAGGAAAATCTTAAAGTGGCGATACCCAAAGGAAGGGACACAGGCAATGAAACATCGGGAAAAAAAAGAAAAAAAAAAGAACAAAAAAAAAAAAAAAAAAAAAAAAAAAAAAAAAACGCTCATAAGAGAAGTTTAGCAATGGTTGACAAACTTACCGACCTGCGGGACCAAATCTAGAACGCGTAGAAGCCAAGTTATCTAGACAGGAAAGCACCTTATCTTTATATTACGAGATTAATTCTCTCTCTTTCTCTCTAACAGCATCAAAGACTGGCAATTTCATTAAAAAAAAAAAAAAAAAATAGAATAATGAGAACACCAAACATAAGCTGCCAAAATGTTTCAATTTAAAGTCACAAAAATTAACAATTCTATAAACTGCGCTTATGAAATACAGTCTATGAAAACACAGATATTCACTCTTCTATGGAATATCTATATGTATGTATGTATGTATGTATGTATGTATGTATGTATGTATGTATGTATGTGTATGTATATGTATATGTATATGTATATGTATATGTATATGTATGTGTATGTGTATGTGTATGTGTATGTATATGTATATATATATATATATATATATATATATATATAATATGTATAATATATATAATATATATAATATATATAATATATATATATATATATATATATATATATATATATATATATATGTAGGTTAGCCAATTTATCACCAGAGCCAATATATCCTTGGATGTGAACTCGTATCTTATCAGAATTCACTTATCATGCCGTACAACGGTTCTGCATATTTTCCTGTCTTACATCAATCAGTATCAGCAGTACGTTATCTTATCAACTGATAACGCACGCACATCGAGTTCACAGCACAACACCGAGCACAGCCACACAAGCCCTCACCACAACCTCGCTCACATGACTGTCAACATGATCAAGGCGAGAGATGCAGTCCTCCACCGACTCTCTCCACCGCTGCCATTGGCCCGCTCCGCTGTGACGTCACTGGTAATGGAACGTCATTGGCCGAGCGGCATCGCACGGAGTCTTGCCATTGGACCTTTGGAATTATGACGTTTTCTTTTCTTATCAGTTAAGGCTGACAACGCTGATATCCCTAAGAACTTACTTGAGCGATGCAGACGGAGGGGTAAAGCAAATCTAAAGAAGATTGCTGGAAACAATACGAAACTGGAGAGCGGCTGCGCGTGCGTAGGCGTATAACCGGAGAAAATTCAGGTGGTTCATAATCGAGGACTATTATAATCTTAAGCCTTCGTAATGAACCATCAATATACATCAAATTATTCTTAACCGGATCATGAGACCGTTATATAAGGCATTTTTTATTTCAAGGTAAATATTCAACATGACACCAGTAACTGTCGGCGGAAGAAAAAACGAAATACAACGAAAACCTTTTATAATGTAACACATATTATGAACAATAAAAACATCCATAACAAGGCGCTACTGCATCAATCTCATGATTATCTGACAGACGAAGCAATAATAAAAAAAAAACGATGATAAAAAAAAGACAAAACCGAACCTTACATCAGGTACAGAATCACAGCAAAATCACAGCGCTGTGATACCAGCTGCACAATCCCCACACAGAAAAAAAAATGACAGCTTATAAAGGATATGGCATAGGAGACAGAAAAAAATAGGAAGCATCGGTATCGCGATCTATTATGAGCACACACCTCCAGCTGCCGTACACCTGCATAACCCACATTAGCCCCCCTCCCCCACCGAGCACCTGCACGCCCCGCATCACACCTACACGCCCCTGCAACTGCTACCCCGGAAGGACCTCCCCCCTCTAAAAATACCAGTGACATCAACTCGCGCTCAGAACGAGGGACAAGGCAGGTAACCCCCCTCTGGATCCGCCTCCCTCCCTTCCTCCTCCGGTGTCTCCTACGGTCTTGTTCACACACGTTAACGCAAAAGCACGCACATACGCACACACGCGCAGACAAAAGCACGCATACACATGCACACATTCACTCGTACGCACACACACACACACACACACACACACACACACACACACACACACACACACACACACACACACACACACACACGAGTACAGATACATACATACACACACATACACACGTACAAGCACGGGTATACATACATCCATCCATCCATCCATCCATCCATCCATCCATCCATACATACATACACACGCGTGTACCCCCTGACCGCCTAGCGAAAGGCTTTCCCAATTCGATTTAAGGGATGGGGAGGAAGAGGGTGTGCAAACTCAGGGTTCCCACTTGCATGAGCTTATGGGGAGGAGGGAGGCTGCAGGATGGAAGGGAGAGAGGGGGAGTGGGGGGTAAGGAGGAGATGACGTCACCACCACTTCGACGGGTGCAGGTGGAGGACGTCTAGATATGGTGAGTGAAAAGGGGGAGCGATGGGAGGGGAAGGAGCAGAGGATGGGAGGGAAGAAGGGAGGAAAGGGGCAGTGGAAGGGAGGAAAGGGGCAGTGGAAGGGAGGAAAGGGGCAGTGGAAGGGAAGGGAGGGAGGGAAGGAACAGAAAGAGAATAGATAAGACAAGGAGGAAGGGAGAGAAGGATGAGGCCGAGGAAAGATAGATGGGGGCAGAGGGAGGGGGAGGGAGGGGTCACAGGGAGGAGGGAAAGTAGAAAGGACCAGACGGAGAGGGATAAGGTGAAGGAGGGGCAGAGGGAGGGGGCGGGGGGAAGAGAGGGTGGGGGAATGGAGGAGAAGGAGGGCAGGACAAGCTCGTGAAAGGGGTGGGGGGGTCGGGAGGGGATACACTAGTCAAAAGTTCACCACCAACCGCCACCAGGAACCCCGCCCTCCTCTTCCTCCCTCCTTCCTGCTCCCCCCCCCCTCCTTTCCCTTCCTTTCCCCTCCCCTTCATCACCCTTTCACCAATCCCATTCCGTTTTCACCCCAACCCTCTGCTCTTTGGTTCCCTGCCGATTAAATTTGCCGATGACAGCTCCCTCGGTCTTCCCAGTCGTCGCTAACGGTAAGGTGAATATAATGCCATTTCAATACGAAGAAAAAAATATAATAATGATACTGATAATGATAATAATAACGATAATGATAGTAGTAATAATAATAAATATGATAACAATAACAATATCAATAATAAAACAATAACGGTAGCAACACCAGTTGTAATAACAATTTCAATCTTGCACACACATTGCAGAAGACACGGCAGGCACAGACGCAATCGGAGATGACGTCACTGGTTATAATTAGAACGTGACGCTGATCCCTCGACCCTATATTCCCCCCCCCTCCCACTACATCAACACGATAGCATGCAATATATAAAATTAAATATGAGGAAACACGCGCACAAAAAAAAAAAAAAAAAAAAAAAAAAAAAAAAAAAAAAAAAAAAAAAAAAAAAAATAACACTCCCTCTCTTAACGACATCACCTGAGGGCCCACTTCCTTCTCCTCCTCTTCCCCTGCCTCCCTCCGGTCCCCCTTTCCGCCCTCCTTTCACCCTCCCGTTCTCCCCCCCCCCCTCCTTCGGTTTCCTCTCCCATCCTATCCTCTTATTCTCCAGCCTTTCTTCTTCCTCTACTTATTTCCCCACTTCTTCTCTCCCTCTTCTCTTCTGTCCCCTCCCCGCCACTCCTTCCAGCCGTCAGCCCTCGTCTCTTATCCCCATCTCCTCCTCCTCTCACACTCCTCCCTCTTCCTTCTTCCCTCCTCCCTCTTCATTCTTTCCTCCTCCCTCCTCTCCCGTTACAATGGAGTGGGCCATGCTGTTCCAGCGCCCGTCCAGTTATGATACCGACACCGGGCCAGACGAGTCATCGCCGGCGGAATGAGGGGCCGCTTCAAGGGGAGGGGAGAGGGGAAGGGAGGGGAGGTGAAGAGAGGGGAAAGGAAGGGGAGGAGAAATGAGGGGAAAGGTGGGGGAGGAGAGGAGAGGAGAAGAGAAGGGAAAGGTGGGGGAGGAGAGGAGAGGAGAAGAGAGGGGAAAGGTGGGGGAGGAGAGGAGAGGAGAAGAGAGGAGAAGAGAGGGGGAAGGGAGGGGAGGAAAAGAGACGGAAAGGGAGGGGAGGAAAAGAGAGGGGAGAGGAGGGGAGGAGAAGAGAGGGGAAATGAGGGGAGGAGAGGGGAAGGGAGGAGAGAGGAGAGGGGAAAGATTGGGAAGGAGGAGGAGATGGGGAGAGGTGATACGAGAGGAGAGGGAAGGGGATGGGAAGGAGGAGATTTAATAGAGAATGACAGGGGAAGCAAGCAAGCTAGAGAGAGAGAGAGAGAGAGAGAGAGAGAGAGAGAGAGAGAGAGAGAGAGAGAGAGAGAGAGAGAGAAAGGGTTGAAAGATGAAAAAGAGAAAGAGATAGAGAAAGAAAAAGAGAAGAGAGTGATCGGGGAGAAGCGAAGGAGAGGTAACGAGTAATGAATATGAAACAGCGGTAGACAAACAGAGAGAGAAAAGGTATTCATAATTAGATAAATTGCAAATAAAGAGCAGGATAAGCAATATACAAAAAACAACAACAACATCAAAGTCAGCAGATCCCAGACCAAAACATTGAAGGGTTGCAACTCGACAGCAATAATATATAACAAGGCGGCATTATGCTTTTTCTGGGCGGGATTACGAGAGCGTATAGAAGGGAGAGAAAATGGGACCGGAAACATCCAGTAGATACAGATAGAAAAGTAAAGGAGAAAGAAAGACAGACAACAAATTAAGGAAAAAGGAAAAAAAAAAAAAAAGAAAGAAAAAGAAACCCTCCATTATGTAAAACACACAGACAAAAAGAGAAAGAAAACAGGAGCATCTCCACCAAGAAACAAACGGGATAAACCACAGCACGAACCAAAGACAAGAAGGATGAAATACGTAAGGAGAAAAAAGTTTCTCCACACTCGTGATCAAAGAGCGTAATCTTCTGTGCGGATAAAATCCTGACGAAGCGTGCACTTTCGCCCGGAGGAAATATAAAGGGGCAAAACAAAGATAATTTATGAAGACGAAAGATTTAAAACTAGCTGACAAGAGGGTTGAATCAAGAAAATAATAAAAATATGTATAAATCAAATAAATAAAAACAAAACAAGACCAATTCTGGCGATTAACTAATTCCACTATGACCCCATCAAAGCCCTGAAGGTCACCCATAAACAAAACTGCAGTTACATAATTTACATAATCCGATACAGAAGCACACGCAAGCACGTGCGCGCATAACACCCCCCCCCCCCCCCCCACACACACACACACACGGGCCTGTCCTTCGTGTTGGGAATCGAAGGAAGTCTTACCCAGATTTATTACGGCCCAAATTCCCTCCTTTTACGGCCTGTGATCACCGCTTGCAGCTCCCATTCTATCCTATCTGTCTGCCAATCTGCCTATCTGCCTATCTGCCAATCTGCATATCTGCCTACCTGTCTACTTACCTGCCTGCCTGCTTGCCTGTCTGTCTGCCAGTTTGTCTGTTAGCCCCATGAACTCTCACTCACTCACTCAACTCACTCACTAACTCACTCACTCACTCTCTCGTTTGAAATCCGCCCAACGACATTCTTTGATAAACATCCTGACATTGTTTATTCCGTCACAGGTAAGGCAGACGAATCATTGCCTAACGAGAGGGGAGGGGGGGGGGGCAAGGAAAAAGGATGTGCAAGCTGTGTAAGACAAACAGATATCAAAGAATCACGTAGAAACAAGAAAACGCGAGAAGAGGTGAGGTTCAGAAAGAAAACATTTGACGATGAACAAAAACAGCGACAGGAGACGTAGCAAAGGAAAAAAAAATAAAATAAAAAAAATGAAAAAATAAAATAAAATAAAAGAAGAAAAGAAAAGAGGAAAGGAAAATAAAATGAAAGAAAATAAAAAAGTAAAGACAAAAATAAAAGAAAAGAAGAATAGAAAAGAAGAAAAGACAAGAAAAAAGAAAAGAAAAGAAGAAAGGAAAAGAAAAGAAAACAAAGGAAAAGAAAGAAAGAAAAGAAAAGAAAAGAAAAAAAAACGTAAGAAGGAAGCAGGGGGAGGAGGAGAGGGTAGGACGGACTGAGGGGTACTTTGGATGATGAGGATAAGGATGAGGATGAGGAGGAGGAAGAGAAGACGGGGGTAGGAAGAAGAGGAAGAGGAGAAGGAAGAAGAGGAAGAGGAGAAGGAAGAAGAGGAAGAGGAGAAGGAAGAAGAGGAGGAGGAGAAGGAAGAAGAGGAAGAGAAGAAGGAAGAAAAGGAAGAGGAGAAGGAAGAAGAGGAGGAGGAGGGAAGGGGAGGGAGGAGGACGGAGGATGGAGGAGGAGGAGGAAGAGGGGGAGAAGAAGAGTGATATGTGCGGAATGCGGGGAACGTGAGGACCTTCGTATTCCATTTCTACCTCATCGCTCCTCCTCCCTTTGCCTCCCTCCCTCCCTCCCTCCCTCCCCACCTCACCTTCCTATCCCTCTCCCCTCTCCCTTCTCTCCGCACCTCATCTTCCCTCAACTACCCCCCCCCCCCCTTCCCTCCTATCATCAAGCCCTTTTTTTCCTCGTTTTATATTCATAACTGCCAGAAATAAAATAAAATAAAATAAAATAAAATAAAATAAAATAAAAGAAAAGAAAAGAAGAAAGAAAGAAAGAAAGAAAGAAAAAAAAAAAAACTAACATGCATCTGGGCGTGCGTGTGCATGGGTTGTATCTGTGCACACGTTAATGTCCACCCGCAAATAAATTAGCATAAAAATAGAACCAAGACCAATAAACAAAAACATTAATAAAAACATCAACATCAACCAACAACAGCAGCAGCTCTCATCAATTCTGACAACGCTTCCTCTAACGATATACTCCAGCAATTATCTTAGTGAAGCAAGAGAAGAGAAGAGAGGAGAGGAGAGGAAAGGAGAGAGAGCAGGGGAGGGGAGGGGAGAAGAAAGAGGAGAGGAGAGGAGACGAGATGAGGGGAGGGGAGATGAGATAAGAGAAGAGAGGAGAAGGGAGGGGAGGGGAGAAGGGAGGGGAGGGGAGATGAGAGGAGACGGAGAGAAGGGAGGGGAGGGGTGGGGAGGAGGAGAGGAGAGAAGAGAGGAGAGGAGTGGAGAGAAGAGGAGAGAAGAGAAGAGGAGAGAGGAGGGGAGAGAAGAGGAGAGAGGAAGGGAGGGGAGGGAAGGGGACTGGAGAGAAGGGAGGGATGGAGAGAGGAGAGGAGAGGAGAGGAGAGGAGAGGAGAGGAGAGGAGAGAAGAGACGAGGAGAGAGGAGGAGAGGAGAGGAGAGGAAAGAAGAGGAAAGGAGAGGAAAGGAGAGGAAAGGAGAGGAAAGGAGAGGAAAGGAGAGGAAAGGAGAGGAAAGGAGAGGAGGGGAGAGGAGAAGGGAAGGAGAGGAGGGAAGAGAAAGAGGGAAGGGGAGTAGACGAGGGATGAAGGAGAGGAATGGAGAGGAGGGGAGAGGAGAAGGGAAGGAGAGGAGGGAAGAGGAAGAGGGAAGGGGAGTAGACGAGGGATGAAGGAGAGGAAAGGAGAGGAGGGGAGAGGAGAAGGGAAGGAGAGGAGGGAAGAGGAAGAGGGAAGGGGAGTAGACGAGGGATGAAGGAGAGGAATGGAGAGGAGGGGAGAGGAGAAGGGAAGGAGAGGAGGGAAGAGGAAGAGGGAAGGGGAGTAGACGAGGGATGAAGGAGAGGAAAGGAGAGGAGGGGAGAGGAGAAGGGAAGGAGAGGAGGGAAGAGGAAGAGGGAAGGGGAGTAGACGAGGGATGAAGGAGAGGAATGGAGAGGAGGGGAGAGGAGAAGGGAAGGAGAGGAGGGAAGAGGAAGAGGGAAGGGGAGTAGACGAGGGATGAAGGGATTAGGGGAAGGATCATACAGCTTGGAACAGAAGAAAAAAAACCCGCACCGCAGCGAGGAGGAAGGTAAGGAACACAGGGAGAAATATAATGATAATGGTAATACAACCACAATGTAAAAAAGGGAATCCTATTAAAATGATAATGGTGACAATGAAGATAATAATAGGAATAAAAGCAGTAGTAATAATAATAGTAATACAAGTTATAATAATATTAATAATAATAATAATAATAATAATAATAATAGTAATACAAGTTATAATAATAATAATAATACAAATAATAATAATAATAATAATAATAATAATAATAATAATAACAACAATAACAATAATAAATAACAATAATAATCATAATAACAACGATGACGACGATGATCAAACAAATAAAACAACCAAAAATAACAACAACAACAACAACAACAACAGCAGCAGCAGCAGCAAACACAACAAAAAGAAAATACTTCAAGGCCAAAACCGGATTCTAACTGGACACGGAATCCGTTTCTCTGAATCGCCTCATTCATCTACGCACCGCCATGGCCGGCCACAGAGGGCGGTGATCGTAAGGGAAGTATGTCATCCAGGAGGACACGGCAGATACGTAGAAGTGGAGGGAGAGGGAGGGGAAGGGATACAACGGTAAGGTAAGGTAAGGTAAAGTAAGGTAAGGTAAAGTAAGGTAAAGTAAGGTAAAGTAAGGTAAAGTAAGGTAAGGTAAGGTAAAGTAAAGTAAGGTAAAGTAAGGTAAAGTAAAGTAAGGTAAAGTAAGGTAAGGTAAGGTAGGGTAAGGTAAAAAGGTAAGGGAGGGTAAGAGAGGATAAGGTAAGGTAAGGTAAGGTAAGGTAAGGTAAGGGAGGGTAAGGTAAAACTGAGTAGGGTAGGGTAGGGTAGGATAGGGTAGGGTAGGGTAGGGCAGGGTAGGCTAAGGTAAGGTAATTAAGGTAAGGCTGAGGCAAGAACAATGAACGAAAAGTTTGGTACGGCAAGGGAGGGAAAGAGAAGGTAAGGTCAAAAGAAAAAAGTTGATATAGTTCAATATACAAACAGGAATATGAATTAGAAATCTATGTAGTTCAATATAGAGAAACCAACTAACTAAAGATTTACTTTAACCACTGATGTCAAAAGAAGTAACATCTAATCCACAATGATTCTTCACGACAACACAACTACATGAATTACATGACAACAACAATGGTAATAATTACGATAAACATCACCTTATTAAGAATGATTCGCCAATCTGCCACGGTGAAGGACATTTACCAACATCAATGACACTGCCAAACAATAGCAATAACGAGAGAACGAGAGAACGTGAGAGAGAGAGAGAGAGAGAGAGAGAGAGAGAGAGAGAGAGAGAGAGAGAGAGAGAGAGAGAGAGAGAGAGAGAGAGAGAGAGAGAGAGAGAGAGAGAGAGAGGGGGAGGGGGGAGAGAGAGAGAGAGGGAGGGGGAGAGAGAGAGAGAGAGAGAGAGGGAGGGGGAGAGAAAGAGAGGGAGGGGGGGAGAGAGGGAGAGAGGGAGAGAGAGAGGGAGAGAGAGAGAGAGAGAGAGAGAGAGAGAGAGAGAGAGAGAGAGAGAGAGAGAGAGAGAGGGAGAGAGAGAAGAGAGAGAGATAAAACGGACTTAGCGACGTCATCCGCTGCCCCAACACCCAACGGCCTTGTGGGCGTGGGCGCGGGCGTGGGACGAAGGAGCGGCACGCCCTTTGCAAATGTCGTTTTCCTCGCGTTGCAACTGCCGCGTTGCGCCTGAATGGTAGAACAGCGCTCTTGCGAAGTGCTACTGCGTCCATTGCAATGTAGAAGGCACCCACAGCATATTGCAATTTGGTTAATAAAGTCCACAGTTCATCTTTCCCGCACTTTTTCTGTATTTCTCATTCTCATTTTAGTCTCTCTCTCTCTCTCTCTCTCTCTCTCTCTCTCTCTCTCTCTCTCTCTCTCTCTCTCTCTCTCTCTCTCTCTCTCTCTCTCTCTCTCTCTCTCCCCCTCCTTCTGCACGTGCGCGCGGGCGTGGGCAACATAAAATATGAAGGCTATTTTTGTCTAATGAATTAATCCGCTTCTTATGCTACCGACGCCCAAGTCCATACGAACACTCTGTATAATTCCCCGATTCGCAGCCCAAAAGGGGAAACCCAGCGAAATGGCAGACAATAGCAAAGCAGTAAACACGATCGCCGTGAGGAAGGGACAGGGAAAGAGACGTCGGATGATGGGTGAGGCAGGGAAGAGGGGGGCGGGGGGGGGGGGCGTGGAAGGGGGGACAGGGTAGAAAGAGAGATGAGCAGAGAGGAGTTGGAGAATAGAGAAAGAGAAAGACACGAGAGGAGAGGAGAGGGAAGACACGAGAAGAGAGAAGAGGCAAGACATGGATACGAGGAGAGAAGACTGATAAGGAGGACGATGGAAGAAGGACAGCGAGGAGGAGAGGAAGAAGGGTCACAGAAAATGGAGAAAATAGAGAAATGGGAGAAGGAGAAGGGAGAGGGTGAAGGTCATCTTATCGGGGTTGATGCGCAGGGACTGACCAGGTAGCCCCCACGCATCTCCCGCATTCGTTAATTCCATCGTTACGTCACGCTATGTTTTCTGCTCCAACACGTGGGTCCCTTAGACAAGAGAGGGAGAGCGAAGGGGAGCAAAAAGGAGTGGAGTGATGGGAGAGGTAGCAGGGGGGGGGGGAGAGGAGCGAGATAGAGGGGGGGGAGGGGAATGAGTGTGATAGGGAGGGAAGGACAGGGAGAAGACGGGAGGAGAGGGAAGGACAGCGAGAGGGAGAGCAGAGGGAAGTAGAAGGAGAGGAAGGGGGAGCGAGACGAAGAGCAAGAGGGAGAAAGACGAGGGGGGATAAGAATGCGACGGAGATCGGGAATAGTGGAGAAAAGCGACAGCTTAAAAGATTACAGCAGAGACCCTATATCGAATTGAAAAAGGAACATATATAATATGTATAATGATGGGAAAAGGTCAGGGGGAAGGGGCAAGGGGCTGTGCCCTACCAACTATGTTGACACCGGCAAACTGGACATCACCCCCCCCCCCCCCCAACCCCACCCTTCTCCTCTGCCCTGCGAGTGGACACTTCTCACACCTCCGTGGGAATGCCAAAGAGGTTGCAAGGAAAGATGGTGCGCGGAAAATGGAAGGGAAAAGAAGGAGAAAGAAGAGGAAAGAAAGGAGGGAGAAAGGAGGGAGAAAAGAGGAAAGAAAGAAGGGAGAAGGTAAAGAGGGAGAAAGAATGAAGAAAGGAGGGAGGGAGGGAGAAAGAAGCGGAAAGAAAGGAGGGAGAAAGGAGGGAGAAAAGAGGAAAGAAAAAAGGGAGAAGGTAAAGAGGGAGAAAGAATAAAGGAAGGAGGGAGGGAGAACGAAGGAAGAAAGGAAGGAGGAAGAAGGGAAGGAGGGAAAAAAAGGAAGATTGTAAATTGAGAATGGAAAGAGGGAGAAAGAAGGAAGAAAGGAAGTAGGGAGAAGGGAAAGAGGGAGAAAGAAGGAATATAGGAGAGACTGAGAAAGGACAGGGGGAGAAAGACGGAAAAAGGAAGAAATAAGGAAGAATTGAAGGGGGGAGAGAATGAGAAGGAAGAAAGGGAGAAAGGACAGAAGAGGGAAGGGATGAAGGAAAAATGAAAGAAAGAAGCTGAAAAGCGTCTGTGTGTACCGATGTAAAGATAATAATGGCAATATTAACGTAATAGCGAAAATAATATCAACAGAAACAAAAATGATCGCAAATGCAAGAAACAGAAGAGCGAGAAGAGATCAAGCAGGCTTAGTAATTTACTCCCTGGTAACTAAAGCCATCTATGTAAAACAAAAATAACATAACAAAACTACAGTGCCCAACTCAAGGGGACAAGACACAGACACACACACCTATATACATATATATATATATATATATATATATATATATATATATATATATACTACGCATGTCCGCGCGTACATACATACCCAAGCAACAAGCCAAATAGAAACACACACACACACACACACACACACACACACACACACACACACACACACACACACACACACACACACACACATCAAAGCCACCGTCCCCTATTCTCAATCATAATACACCCGTCGAGAAGCAACGCAGCATCCCAGGGTGTGATGCTCCGGCCATTACCGACCCATTGCGCATTCACCACGCAGTAACACCCCCCCCCCCCCCCTTGTTTGTCTCGGCCACGGATGAGCGGACGGTGCCAACCCATAACCGTATATGCCTCTCTTCTCTTCTCTTCTCTTCTCTTCTCTTCTCTTCTCCCTTCCCTTTCTTCATCTATTCTTGCATCTCCCGCTCACAGCCAGCCTTTCTCGTCTCCCATACCAAGTAGCGGAGTAAATACTTTTATTCCCCATCATTTTACCGGTCATGCTTTTGGTACCCGGTTTTTGTTTGCCAAGAAATGGACTCAACTTCGTTTCTTATTTAATCATTCAACTCTTAGTCTACTTTCTGCCTAGGATTAACCTCTGTGGAAGGTAAACAGGTTCCTTCGTCCATACTACCTGGGAGGACTTACACATATCCGTTCTCAAGGTGACACTTACCTGGAAAAAAAAAAAAAAAAAAAAGGTGTTAGAAAAATGGTTATAATTATTTCACTTAAAAATACTACTAAAATAAGAAATAAAAAAGACATCTTTCCAGCGCATCAACATTACATCAATGCACCAACATGAAATATCAACACTACATCTTAACAATACAAAACAAATAATAATTATAAAATAAAAATGCTCCATACAAAAAAGTCCCTCCATACAAAACAAAGTCACTCAAGTGCATTATTATCATTAATCAACATTTGCTTTATACTCAAGTAAACAGTGTGATAATCTTGCCATAGTCTCCCCTTAAATCGTTTACACATTGTTCTACGTGAACCGCCCATGCACAATCATAGAAAACCTTCCTTCCCGGACATCCAAAACAATCCCGTTTCATATACCGTACTACAAATAAAGGAAGAAAAACAATAATAATAGAGAAAGAAAGAGAGAAAAATGAACATTCAACGATCCCATCCCTCTCCTACAGAGAACATTAGCAGTTCAAACAGAACGCTGACGGACAAAAATATGAGAAACAAACATAGTTAAGTCTCCCCCTATCCCATCCACGTTCCAAACCCGCTCGATGGCAGGGGTGACTCCCCTAAATCGCGAAGGAACACACTCCAGGTGCCTCGCTCTCTCCGTTTGTTTACACTGTCAACATGGGCTTGGAAGGCTGCTTAACTTTTTTTTTTTTTTTGCCATGTGAAAAATATTTTATCTCCCTTTCCATATACGACGGGAATGCACGCTTACGGACGAAAAGTACTGTAAAAGCATGTATATATTTAGTAAAAGCGAAGAAATAAGAATTAATAACAGAAATAGACATGAAAGTTTTAACAGAGGTAAGAGCAGTATTAGAAGTAGTGGGAGTGGTGTTGGTGGTAGTAATAGTAGAAGTAGTAGTAATACTGGCAGCGGTTGTAGTATTAGTGGTAGTAGTAACAGTAGTAGCAGTAGTAGTAATAGTAGTAGTAATTGTATTAACATAAGTAATCATAGTACTAATAATAGAGTAATAATGGTGATAGTGGTCACTGTTGTTGTACTAAAAGTAGCGATGATGGTTATGGTTATTGATGTAGTAGGAACAGTGACAAAAGTAGCATCAGTAATAACATTTATAAGAGGCCAATCAATTTACGAAAAACAACTTTTTCAACGGAAGAAAAAAATAAGCAGCAGTAGTAGTAGTACTAGTACTAATATTAAAAATAGTAGTAGTAGTAGTAGTAGTAGTAGTAGTAATAGTATCAGTAATAGCATTAGTATTAGTAGTAGTCATAGTTTAAATAGTAGTAACAGTAGTAGTAGTAGTAGTAGTAGTAGTAGTAGTAGTAGTAGTAATAGTATCAGTAATAGCATTAATATTAGTAGTAGCCATAGTAGTCATAGTAGTCATAGTTTAAATAGTAGTAACAGTAGTAGTAGTAGTAGTAGTAGTAGTAGTAGTAGTAGTAGTAATAGCAGTAGTAGCAGTAGCAGTAGTAGTAGTAGTAGTAGTAGTAGTAGTAGTAGTAGTAGTAGTAGTAATAGTAATAGTAATAGTAAATAGTAATAGTAGTAGTAGTAGTTATAGTAATAACAGTAGTGGGAGGGGTAGTGGTGGTGGTGTAGTGATTACTTATACTAGCAATGGCAGAAATAGCACCAACAATAATCTCTATAAGTAACCAGTACGAAAACCTTTGATTTTTTTTTTCTTCTCCCATCAGCTAAAAGAAAGACAAGAAGAAAAAGAGAGAAAGAGAAAATAAAAAAAAATAAAAAAAAATAAAAAAATGGCAACACGACCCAGCAAATACAGCGATCTGGCCCCCGGTGGACACGGCAGCGCCGCCGGACACGCACTCGCACACCGCAGCGTGAAAGGGAAAATGTCAGTCATTCGTCAGCTGTGGTTTCCTCGCTTCTCTTTCCTGATGGCGGGCGCGATTTTGGCAATGCCTCTATTCATGTCAGTTATTCTTGCTCTTGTAGTTTATCCCTTCTTCCATTTATCCAATTCTTTTACTACTTTTTCTACTCTTTCTTCTCCTCTCTCTTCCTTCCATTCAGTCAATTATCCGACTCATTTACTTCCAAAGCTCTTCCATATTTTAAACCCCTCCATTTATCATTTTCTTTCACTCACCTCACTCCATCCACCCTCATGTTTTTTTTTTTCTCCGCTAATCCAATTAATCTATTCCCATATTCCACCTTTTCCACTGTCAATTCCCCACGTCCTTCTTCCCCCCTCGACAGCAGGCACCCTAGCACAAGCATCAGCACCTGCACTCCCTTTTCATCAACACATGCATCAATCCCTTATTCAAAAGCCATCTATTAGCGTCAGCGTCTTCACACCATTAAAAAAAAAAAAAAAAAAAAAAAAAATTAGACACAAAAATACAATGTTGGTCCGACACGAGCGCAGGGGAGTGGTGTGGAGAGTGAGGGGAGGGGAGGGGAGGGGGGGGGGAGGGCGAGAGAAGAGAAGGGGTCGGGGAAGGGGGAGGAGTTTCCATGACTAACTCGATACCTCCTCCGTGACACACGCAGACGTCTCCACGGACAAGCCCCCCCCCCCCAGGTGCTACCCCTCCCCCCCCAACCCACTCTTACGTCATATTTCCACACAATCGCATTTTGTTTGAACAAACGACTTTCTGGTATCGGTAGTTCGGAACGAACAACGTTCTAATTAACATGCACAGACACTTATTTCCACACGCGTAATAAAAATAAAATAATACACATACATACATAAACACACTCACGTCTCACTCACTTAACTCACTCACACTCTCCCCCTTTCCCCTTCTGCGTTCCGAGTTGGCCGCATAATTGAATTGTGGCGCGGCACTCCCGTAGAGTCACACAACAATCCTTCCATTTGCCGCGAGGGCCATTTCGGTTGACGGAGGAAACAATCAGAAAATCGGAAGCCCTTGGATGATACAGCAATCAGAAACTACAGAGAAAGATCTAGATAACGGTGAAATGAAAGAAAGAAAGATAAAGAGAGAAAAGGGGGAGACAGAGGAGAGAGAGAGAGAGAGAGAGAGAGAGAGAGAGAGAGAGAGAGAGAGAGAGAGAGAGAGAGAGAGAGAGAGAGAGAGAGAGAGAGAGAGAGAGAAGGGGGGGAGAGAGAGAGAGAGAGAGATTAAAGGATAAGTAAGAGAAGGGAAAGAAGGAATTTTCTCCAAAGAGGATTAAAATGGAGAAAACACCCGTTTTAGTAGCGGATGTCGGTAAACTGTGCAATTAATAGTAGCGGCGGTAATTACTTAGGTTAATTGGTGGTTATCTGGGAGGCAGCCAGGGACGCTCGCTTTCTTGTGCTCTATTATGCTCTATTTGAAGCGACATCAACTGTTTGGCCCCCTTTCCTCTTTTTTACCAGCCTTCGCCCTTCCCTGTCTCGGTCTCTCCCCTCTCACTCCCTCAATCCACCCACTTACCCACCCACCCACTCACCCACTCACTCACTCACTCACTCACTCACTCACTCACTCACTCACTCACTCACTCACTCACTCTCTCTCTCTCTGCACCCTCCCCTTCCCCCTATCCCTCCCTTAATTCCACCAGTTCTCTTTTCCGAGAATGCTCCACTTCGTCAGCCTGTTCCCCAAAGCGCATTATCTGTATTCCTCAAGAATTCCAATATTCGGCCTTTCGGGTTACACGAATCCTCCTTAATTGGCGTCGCGTGCGTGGAGTGCGACTCGACGGTCCCCCTAACATTGTACCTCGAATGTATGTTTGTGTTTGCGTAGTTAAGGAGGTCCTTCTCTTCTTTTTTTAAAGGACACAAAGCACTTAATATGTGTGAATGTGGTTCCACATAAACGTTATAATGAACAGTTGCATATGTACACAAACAAACTGCTCCGTACCCCCACCCCCTTCTCTCTCTCTCTCTCTCCCTCTCTCTCTCTCTCTCTCTCTCTCTCTCTCTCTCTCTCTCTCTCTCTCTCTCTCTCTCTCTCTCTCTCTCTCTCTCTCACACACACACACACACACACACACACACACACACACACACACACACACACACACACACTCACACTCACACTCACACTCACACTCACACTCACACTCACACTCACACTCACACTCTCTCTCCAGAAATCGTACCCTTCCTTGCCTTGACCCATAAAACCGAAACGTTCCTCCTTCCCCTCCGCCTCCTCCTCGCTCCGGATAGCCGTCAATATCTGAATTTGCCTTTTCCCTTCCCACCTCTTTCTCCATTTTTCTCCGCCCCATTTCGGTCCCGTGTGACACCGCAGTTCCCGTGTCACATGCCAGCTTCTTCCTTCCGTTTGACATCTCTTGACACCGACGCGTGACCGTGTCCCGTGCGTCACATCTTGGCTTGCTTAGCTCGTCTACTCCGCGCTCTGCATAATGCGGGGAAAGACGTTATACAGTCACGCAAATTTCCTTCCTTCGCTAAAATTGGGGAAATGTTCTAATAACTAGAGCCAGAAATATGAATCAATTTACGTATTTAACCAATTTACGAGACGTAGTATCTTGTAAAGGGGAGAGGGAGGGGAGATACGTACAATAGTTATAAAATTCTTATTGAAGGCACTATAGGTTTAGAAAGACGGACAGCACAAAATATGAAATTACGATTTAGAGAAAGCAAACACAAAGGAAGGAAGGAAGACGCAAAGAGAACATCACCGCCAGAAAACAACAACAACAAAAAAAAAAAAACGCGTTTCGTTCCGGCAAATGCGGCACTGCTGACGAGCTTAAGAACTGCAGGACTTTTCCAAGACACGTAATCAGCCGTGCTCTTTCCCTGGCCTTCCTGTCGCGTGGTTTTCCTACTAAATCAACTTCGACACGCTTTTGTTTCCAGGAGACTTCAAAATTCCTTCCAACAATTCCGGATAATGTCGTGCTCGCAAAATCCAATCTGCATCTTCCACCAATGGTTTTGGCGATGATGCATTACTGAGGAGAAAAAGTTACATCTGACGAAAAAGGCGAGAAAATCCGGGAAGACATAACAAAATACGGAGCATGACAAGTCCCCAATTCCGATAAATCCACCAATCCATAAATAAGACCAAACGGCAAAGCTGCTCCTTTAAACGACTGAGAAAGCAGGTAACATCGCTCCCGTAGGCACAGCTGATGAAGAGATAGGTAGAAAGACGAAAGGGTGAAGCGGAGAGAAGAAAGGGAGGAATCGGGAAGGAGATGAGACAAGGTGAAGCACGGGAGAGTTTAATCCGTCACATGCAATACCTTCATCATGCCGTAGCACTCACCGCGCCGCCCATACCTTAAGGGCGGGAGGGAGAGAACCACGCCCGCGATAACTTTAATTAAAGACTTACAGACTCCGCTCGCGAAAAAGGGATCCGAGCATCGGGGTCTTGATTAGCATGCTAGAAAGTCCTTAGGGTGAATGGACATCCGATTAAGGGCGGCCATTTTCTCCGGACCACCGAAGAAGAGCGATACTTGTCGATAGAAATAAATGCGAGAAGTGAAAGGAAGGAGAGGCAAAACAAGAAAAAAGAAAAAAGGAAATAAAGACAGAAAAAGAAGAGTTGGAGCGAGAAGAGAAGGAGGGATAACATGGCACTGTCTGTCAGCAGGTTGGATGTTTTTGCTGTCCCGTAGGCCCGCCTAGGGGCCCGCATGGCAGACGTGCAAAAACTGCCAGGGTGTGGCAGGGCGCCGCACCCTAGCAAGCTGTACGCCGTCATATTCAACATGTGTGAGCCTTTGTATGTGTATGTGAACAAAGATATATATAGCGGCGCATACGGAATAGCATCGTGAAAATATGGACTTTGTCAGATACAAAAGACAAAAAAACACACACAAAGATAAACCAACGACACAACGACACACATCAGAGGGATAAAGATGGCGCGGGGGCATATTTAGGGAGCAACTCATGACGGAAGATCTGCGTGTCCCGGGCTTCCATTATATTATAAGCCTCAACCAGATTATTTCATTAGCGAGGCTGACTTACGCCGGTGCTCCTCATCACGGCGGGGATAGTCTCTGCGAACAGCAACAAAGTTTATCCGGAAGTCACCATATTTCTGGGACAGTCCT
>NC_061854.1:32431260-32433760 GCF_019202785.1 Penaeus chinensis
AGATTGATTTGTATGATCTCAAAACACTTGGTTAAGCACTACGTCATGTAACGGAACTGTTGCTGCGCTTGGCCCCTCCTCCACGGCCTGGCACGGGGCAGGCACTCATTCACCTCCGTCCGCGCTCGACCGTGATCCCGCGGCCTCCACACGGCCTTGTTTATAGCGGTAGTGGCGCCGAGGTAAACAGAGCAGGTAAACACACGGGGCCGAGTGAGCCTCTGAACGCACACGCACCCTCGCGCCGGCCCAGCCTGGCCCGCCTGCGTAACTTGGGTCAGGATCCCCCCCGCCACCTGCCGTACCCCCTCATGCCCCCAGAACCAAAACGGGTACACTCTTCCCCTCACAGCGACGGCGGCGGTAGCGGCAGGAGGAAGCGCGACGTCACGTGGTGCCGGCCAGTGTACGGAGACTATGACCTCACCGCGAGCACTAACCACTCGCTCGGGCTAGCCACTCGCCCCAACCCCTCGGCCCCCTCGGCTCCCTCGGCCCCCGGGCCCCGCGCAGGTGTAGAGTGACCCGCGCCAGTCACACACGCCTGCCAGAGGCACTGGACGCGGGCGGGCGGCAGCGGGAGGGCCAGCGGTCAGTCGTGTCACGCCAGAGGCCGAGAGTGCCCGAACGGCCAGGGAAGGAAAGGAGGCCGACGACGGCAATGCACACGGTCTCGCGAGTGCCACGACTGTCAGAGGAGCCGACTGCCTGGCACTGCCCGGCCAAAGGGTGGCTCTGGCGCGCGCGTTATTCCTTTCCACGACACGCCCCCGCCTGCCGCCCGACCTTCCCGCCCGCCCCGCGCCCTGCCACGTGTACCGCCCTAGCTCTCTCGAGAGCTATTTTGGCGCCGCCGTCACGCACCCGCTCGGGGGAAGGGAAGCTCTCGTCGCTGCCCGAACGCCTGGCTGTCTGCACACGCCCTCCGTGCAGCCGAGGAACACCGGAGGACAAAGGAGAGCCAGAAGACGACCAAGGAAGCGAGGGGACGACCTGCGACGACCAGGGGACGACTCTAACCTAACCACCAGTATGGTGGAGCGAGGGAGCGCAGATACAAAGATGCAGGCAGCGGGAGGGAGGAAAAGAGTTAAGGAAGAGAGGGAGGGAGGAAGAGAGAGAGAGAGAGATGAAGGGAGGGAGGGAGGGAGGGGGGAGAGGGGGGAGAGGGAGGGAGGGAGGAAGGGAGGGAGGGAGGGAGGGAGGGAGAGGAAGGGAGAGGGAGAAAGAGAGATGAAGGGAGGAAGAAAGAGAGAGGAAGGAAGGAAGGGAGGAAGGGAGAGAGGGGGAGAGGAAGGGAGGGAGGGAGAGAGGGGGAGAGGAGGGGAGGGAGGGAGGGAGGGAGGGAGAGAAAGAGAAAGAGAAAGAGAAAGAGAAAGAGAGAGAGAGAGAGAGAGAGAGAGGGCAGGGACAATGGCAGGGAATGGTGCAACGAAAGCTAAGAGGTGTGGGTGCTATATCGGTCTTGTAAGGGCGGGCGGAAGGCAGATGGGGTAGGGGTAAAGGGGAAGGAAAGCACGAGGAGAAGGAGGAGGAATAAAGAGGAAGAGAAGAGGTCAAGGAGAAGGAGGAGGAGGAATAAAGAGGAAGAGAAGAGGTCAAGGAGAAGGAGGAGGAGGAAAAGGAATAAAGAATAGGAGGAAGAGGAGGAATAAAGAGGGGAAGGGGACGAGGAGGGGAAGGAGGAGGGGTGAAGAATGAAAAAGAGATATAGGGGAGGACAGATGGGAGGGAAGGAAAGCAGCAGCAGCAAGGGAATGATGAGGGGGGGGAAATATGTGGAAAAGGATAAAAACAAAAAAAAAGAGGAGGAAAAGGATAAAAAAAGGAGGAGGAGGAGGAGGAGGAGGAGGAGAAAAGGAGGAAGTGGAAGAGGAGGAGAGGCGAAGAACGAAAAGACAGTGAAAGTATAAACAAAAGCTAGCGAGGAAGCGAGGGGGAGCGCCGCCCCCTTGCCACACTCCCCGTCTTCCTGGTCTCTCATGACTCACACCTTCCCCCGCCATGACGACCTCTCCTGCCCCGCACAAACACCAGACCCCTCCTCTTCCTCTTTCTTTCTTCTTTCTCCTTCTCCTTTACTTCTTCTCTTTTCTTTCTCCTGCTTTACTTCCTCTCTCTTCTTTCTCCTTCTCCTTTACTTCCTCTCTTTTCTTTCTCCTTCTCCTTTACTTCCTCTCTCTTCTTTCTCCTTCTCCTTTACTTCCTCTCTCTTCTTTCTCCTTCTCCTTTACTTCCTCTTTCTCCTTCTCTTTTACTTCCTCTCTCTCCTTTCTCCTTCTCCTTTACTTCCTCTCTCTTCTTTCTCTTTCTCCTTTACTTCCTCTCTCTTCTTTCTCCTGCTTTACTTCCTCTCTCTTCTTTCTCCTTCTCCTTTACTTCCTCTTTCTCCTTCTCTTTTACTTCCTCTCTCTCCTTTCTCCTTCTCCTTTACTTCCTCTCTCTTCTTTCTCTTTCTCCTTTCCTTCCTCTCTCTTCTTTCTCCTTCTTTACTTCCTCA
>NC_061854.1:32441260-32443760 GCF_019202785.1 Penaeus chinensis
GAGAGAGAGAGAGAGAGAGAGAGAGAGAGAGAGAGAGAGAGAGAGAGAGAGAGAGAGAGAGAGAGAGAGAGAGAGAGAGGAGGGGGGAGGAGGGGGAGGAGGGGGAAGGAAGGAGGAGGGGAGGGGAGGATGAGGAAGGAGAGGGTGAAGGAGAGGGTGAAGGAGAGGGAGAAGGAGAGGGTGAAGGAGAGGGAGAAGGAGAGGGAGAAGGAGAGGGAGAAGGAGAGGGAGAAGGAGAGGGAGAAGGAGAGGGAGAAGGAGAGGGAGGGAAAGAGAAAAAGTGGGGAGGGCGAGAGACGGGGAAAGACGGGATTTAGGGGTTGAGACATGAGGGAAGGGAGAAGGAAAGGTTGAGATAAACAGCAATATATAAACACACAGAATATATAGATAGCGTAAAACATTTGCACCTTCAGGACTTCCAGGAAACTCCAATGCGCGGAGGAGGGGGAAAACTAGGAGCTGTCACACCTGAACTCACAAACAAACACGCCCTTCGGACCCCCCCACCCCCACCCCCACCCCCCACCCCACCCCACACACACACACCCGCACGGACGGACGGACGGACGGACAGGCGGACCAGCACGCCATGCAGTCGATACCGAGAAAGATGCGTTATGCACGGAAGGGGATCGTACGCATGGCAGGCGAACCCGAACCTCAGTCACACAGTCATTCACAAGAGACCAAAAAGTCGGACGCTTTTAATTAGTGGCAATCACGCTGGTTTCCCCGATCAATTTCCATCGCGAGTCTTAATTCTGAAAAATGCACCCACGGTGTATCCGCTTCTCATTATTTGTCTCTCTCCTTCACACCCCTAAGCACACTGCATGTCTAATTTCCAATCTCTCTAAATCTCTCTCTCTCTCTCCCTCTCTCTCTCCCTCTCTCCCTCCCTCCCTCCCTCCCCTTTCATTGCCGCACACCACCAACCGCAAATAAAAAAAGTGAAAAATAAAAGAAAACAGCCAATTTTATCTCGAGAGAAGGCGCTAGGGTAAGAGGCAACGAGGACAGGGCAAGCAGGGCAACAGACAGACAGACAGACAGATCGAAGGACAGACCGATAGAAGGACGAGCGAGAAGAGGCGTGGAGGAAGCAAGCAACAGCAATCGATATGCTTCCCTTCCTAACATTCCTCCTCATTCCCTTTGCATTCATAGCTTTGCTGACTTTATGACGCTATAAAGAGGGAGGACAGAGTGTTAATCACAATAATAACGTAAGATAATTAAAAGGCACGGGCCTCTTCATTATTTTTTGGGGGGGGGGGTGATGTACCTAATTTGTATGCGAGAGTGAGAGTGAGAGTCAGAGAGAGTGAGAGTCAGAGAGAGAGAGAGAGAGAGAGAGAGAGAGAGAGAGAGAGAGAGAGAGAGAGAGAGAGAGAGAGAGAGAGAGAGAGAGAGAGAGAGAGAGAGAGAGAGAGAGAGAGAGAGAGAGAGAGAGAGAGAGACAGAGAGAGAGAGAGAGAGAGAGAGAGAGAGAGAGAGAGAGAGAGAGAGAGAGAGAGAGAGAGAGAGAGAGAGAGAGAGAGAGAGAGAGAGAGAGTTGACTGTGTGTGTGTGTGTGTGTGTGTGTGTGTGTGTGTGTGTGTGTGTGTGTGTGTGTGTGTGTGTGTGTGTGTGTGCGTGTGTGTGTGTGTGTGTGCGTGCGTGTGCGTGTGTGTGTGTGTGTGTGTGTGTGCGTGTGTGCGTGCGCGCGTGTGCGTGTGCGTGTGCGTGTGTGCGTGCGCGCGTGTGCGTGTGCGTGTGCGTGTGCGTGCGCGCGTGTGCGTGTGCGGATGTGAAAAGGAGAAGATCGGCGAGTACGATGCAATTGACGTCAAAAGGATTATTGGCATCGCGCTTTGTCACGACATCCGAGGACCAATCTACCTCCATCTTCGGCGCTCAGTTCCAAACCCAACTCCCCCCCCCCCCCTCTCCTCTCCATCCTTCGCCTCTCAACCTTTATCTTGCCCTTCCTTCCGTCCCCTTTTCTCATTCGCATTTTCTCCCCTTTATATCCAACCACATTTCCTTGATTCTATCCCTCCTTTCTCTCCTTCACCATCTCTACATCCTTTTCATCACCGTCGTCCCTCTCCTGGGTCTTCTACCTCCCCCCCTAACTTTACCCTCCCGCCATCCAACCCTCCCTCTATCCCCGACGCCCCGCCCTCCCGGCCACCCCGCCCGCAGCTCAACAAGGCTCCACCTGTGATGGCTGCCGGCGGTGGCGGTGGCAGCGGCGGCGGCGGCACGTGACACAGTTCCGAGGAAGTGAGTCAGTCAGCCTCACCAAGTTCCGAGTTCTCCCCCAACCTCCCCGCTCAACCCTGCAGTCTGTGGCTGGCCTTAACCTCGTGGGCCAAACCCGGGCCGCACGCGTGAGGAACATGACGGGTAGACACCCTCTGTCTGCTGCGCCTGCTGCGCCTGCTGCGCCTGCTGCGCCTGTTCGTGGACGCCTGATAAGCGCTGTCCTCCTCCACTCGGTTGCCCTGTTTGC
>NC_061854.1:32453760-32461260 GCF_019202785.1 Penaeus chinensis
ACCCACCCTCCATGTATCTCACCTCGCCAGTACCGAGATCCTGCTATCCCGACGTCTGCGAACGCCGCGACGTAAACAAGAGCCACACCGACCGCGCTCGGGATCAGATTCCGACCGTCTCTGCAGTCCCGGATCCGCGAGGCAAGGGAGGGAGGGTGAAAGGGTTAAGAGAGTGAGAGGGTGGAAGGGCGCAAGGGTGGAAGAGGGTGAGAGAGTGAAAGAGTGAAAGAGTGAGAGGGTGGAAGGGCGCAAGGGTGGAAGAGGGTGAGAGAGTGAAAGAGTGAGAGGGTGGAAGGGCGCAAGGGTGGAAGGGGGTGAGAGAGTGAAAGGGTGGATGGGTTGAGAGAGTGGAAGGATTGAGAGGGTGTGCGAGGGGGAAGAGGGGGGAGGGGGAGGGAAGGAAGAGGGGGGAGGGAGGGAGGGAGGGGGAGGGAGAGGGGGGAGGGAGGGAGTGAGGGAGTGAGGGAGGGAGTGAGGGAGGGAGGGAGGGAGGGAGGGAGGGAGAGAGAGAGAGATAAAGGGAGAGAAAGAGAAAGAGAGAGAGAGAGAGAGAGAGAGAGAGAGAGAGAGAGAGAGAGAGAGAGAGAGAGAGAGAGAGAGAGAGAGAGAGAGAGAGAGAGAAAGGAGGGGGGGGGGGTCTTTAAAATAGGATGGGAGGCAGGAGGAAAATCGGGAGAAGAGGTCAAGAGAAGGAGAGAGAAGACAGGAGAAGGAGGGGAGGGTGAAGGTGGAGGAGGAGAAGATGGAGGCCGAGAAAGGGAAGACATAAGGAGTAAGGCAGGACGGCGGAAGGGAGAACGGAGGGAAAGGTGGAAAGCAAGAGGTAGGAGGAATAGAAGATCAAGCCAAATAGGAGATGCAAAGGAGCAGGAGGAGGAGCGGGTTGAGCAAAGACCACTGGTCCTTCCCCAACATCGTCAGAGCCGCAAGGGTCACCTTAGAAGAGTCTGCTCCTTGTCATCCGACCCTCGCAAGCGCCTCCCTTCACCCTCCACGAAAGGACAAGCCGAAAGGGAAAGGGGCAACCGCTTGTCTCACTCCCCTCCTCTCCTGCTCTTGCTCAGCGCGTAAACACATCCCCTCGCCGGACATCGACACACAATCACTCCCCTTTAAATAATTTCCTTAACTACTTTTTTTCCACGTCTAAATCACTCCTATCGTCTACTCCAAGGCCTATCTCAATCCCTATTTTAGTAAAGTAACCAACATAGGACCATCTAAGGAATTACGAAAGGGGCCATGAAAATGAATATATTTCGTTTACGTGATGACATGCTTCGTGACTAACTCGGGTATAATAACTAAATGACGCTATCTATATTCAACAGTATGCTATCATTAGCATTTAGATGTTCTACTGTTCTCATTCCGCTTACTATCAGTATCATATATGTAATTATTAACATACCCATTATCAATACCATCACCACTATTACATCTATAAAAAAAAAAAGCCGTTCTACATTCATCATCACACATTCTCGTATAGTTAACCCCCTCGCAGTTCAGGCAAGACGCTCATGTCAACAGCCGAGAGAATGGCTATTTCTGGAACTGAGAAAGAAAACGTACGAGCGAGTTCTAAATTTGCGCGGTAACTGTTCTAAACTGACACGAGTCGGAATTTCACAGGACGGGACACAGACATACAAACCTCCAAACATTTTACCAATTTCAACATCCTTGTATACAGTATATTCATTTAACTTTGTATTCCATAACAAGTTTGGGTGACAGTAATAGCTGAACCAGGATGCCAAAAGTGTCATGGAAGAGAGGGAAAGCATGTAGGTAAAATGTGAGGTGTGCAATAGTTTTATAAGAGACTGCATATTATTCTCTCAAGTCATCCCCGAAGTAGATAATCAAATAGAGACAGAAGGCCAAACAAATAGGATATTCCCAATTGTATATTATAATACAGTCAACTAAAACATGAAGCTAATAAACTTTTGTACTGATCAACACTGAAGTATGAACTATGTACAGTAATGATGTTTTATGCTGTAAAATAATACACTTAAAATTCTGAACTAAACTTTTCGTTTTTCATAACAGCTGTTGATAGCATTACAGAAATTCTATTGCACAAATTTCAGTCAAATAAGAAAATGCTGACCAACTAACTGCATGCCAATTTGTTTAGGTGTACACACTGGCATACCTGGAATTTTGCCAAGCACACTAGAGGTTTTGTCAAAAAATGCCATTCTTCCCAGTCTTGTCTGTGTGTAGTTGTATGTAATTTGAGATACTGTATATTACTTAAGAGCTTTTGCTTACATAAGAAAATTACAATTAAAACTTATTCATGCTTTTAGTTATTCATATATATTGGCTGCATCAGGTTAATCTTCATTATTTTGTATCTGCTGCATAGGAAAAAACAAACTATTATCTTATCCACTACTATATCTGTTTCCTGTAGAATTACAAGAAAACTTCTAGTCATTTAAGAACATTCATTCTTCATTCCTACAGCAAAAACTATTGTTGGTTATACTTTAAAAACAACTTGTACTGTGTTGTCTCCCCTGAATTGTTTGTGTGTATACTGCAATCATGTAAGCAAATGCATAAGTAATTCAAAATATAGAACTCATTACTTTTACAATTCAATAGAAGCCAATAACAAGGAATGAACTAATTTACATACCTTCAGGATTCCACAAAACTTTTGCATTTCCTATGATACTCAGTTCATCAAGTGAAATTATTATTCTGCAGCATTGAGAGCTACTGAATGAAATGACAATAGATTTTTTTTATATATTATAAGGAGATATACAAAAAAAAACAAAAAACACACCCATGAACACTGTTCTCACTCAAAATCTTAAGACACCTTGCTTACTAATATTTCCCAGGTATTTTTCCTCTTTTCTCTTGGTCATACATAATGTTCATTTTGCATTCTCCTTCCCCTTGTCCAGAAAGTGTTTGAAACACCATGGTAGGAAAAGCAACTTGTTAGCATCTTAATCTTTGACCAATTACAGAAGATCAGCTCACATTTCACTTCCGAGGGATTAGTGTGTCATGCCAACCTCAGATTAACAAGGGTAAAGAGCTGCATTAATCTTCTTACCCCTGCTGGAAAGGCCTGCACCAGCATAATAAGAGAGAGCAGAAACACAATGAAGGTTAATGGGGCAGAGTCAAGGGGGGGATGGCTAATTACAGAGTGGGGAAGGGGATCAGAAGTATGATGTCAAAAACTTCTTCTATCTGATAGCAGTGTTAAAACGATCCTTGGACTTAAACAAAAAGACACTATTATGAAAATGGATAAAAAAATTTATATATATATATATATATATATATATATGTGTGTGTGTGTATATATGTATATATACATATATATATTATATATATCATATATTACACACACACACGGACACACACACAAGCACTCTCACTCTCACTCTCACTCTCACTCGCACTCTCTCATATATACATGTATAAACACATATACATAAAAAAATCTATATCTATATTATATATATATATTATATAATATACATATATATATATATATTATATATATATTATATAATATACATATATGTATATTATATATATATTATATAATATACATATATGTATATTATATATATATTATATAATATACATATATGTATATTATATATATATATATACATATATATATACACACATACATACATACATACATACACACAGACACACACACACACACATATATATGAGAGAGAGAGAGAGAGAGAGAGAGAGAGAGAGAGAGAGAGAGAGAGAGAGAGAGAGAGAGAGAGAGAGAGAGAGAGAGAGAGAGAGAGAGGTAGGTAGGTAGGTAGGTAGGTAGGTAGGTAGGTAGGTAGGTAGGTAGGTAGGTAGGTAGGTAGGTAGGTAGGTAGGTAGGTAGGTAGGTAGGTAGGTAGGTTCTTAACCTGGGGGGCATCAGTAATTTCCAAAATTAAGAGGTATTTCTCTCCTCTCTCTCTCTCTTCATCTTCTCTCCCTTTCCCTCTACCCTTTCCTTTCCCGATCTGCTTAGCCCCTTTCACACTCCCAAAGCTTCCTTGAATTTACTCTCCCCTCTCAATTTAAGCCTTACAACTGCTTCCTCACACTTCCCTCCTTAGCCTCCTCCAACTTCTCATTTCTTAATATTTACTCCCAGCATCCATGGAAATGCCACATAATGACAATAGCAGCAAAAAACAAGTACTTATCTCTCCCTATTTCATCCACTTCCTATCTTTCATCTATCCTCTCCCTCTAATTTTTGCTTTCCTGCTCTGCCACCCACTCTCACTACCAAATCTTCTTTAAATTCCTTCTTGCCCTCCCACTTTATGGCCTATATTTGTCCCCTTCCACTGCCCTCCTCTTCCTCCTAAATTCCCCCACCTCCTTCGCTCCTTTATCCCCTTCCCTCTTTCTCCCATCCTACTTTTCCCCCTCTCCCTTTCCCCCTCGCCTATCCCCTTTTCCCTTTCTCATATCCTTTTTCTCTTTAAGTTCCCTTCTCCTCCCCTTCTTCTCCCCTGTCCCCTCCTAGGATGGTCATATAAATAATAAATGTGCATAAACTAACTACTTCAGTGCAGTGTACTTGTCTCGAAGGAGAATGAGGCTGATGATAATAATAATAACAAAAATAATAAAAACGACAATAATAACAATTATGATAATAAACAAGTTAGAATAGAATGCTATAGATTCGTAATATGATGCACATGTATGCATATATATATGAGTGTGTGTGTGCATGGGGGGGGGGGGGGGGGTGTATGTTCAAGTCAGTGTTTGTGTGCGCATTTGTCTGTGCTACCCAGGGATATGCACATTTTACCCTATATTGGGTATAATTACCTTCACTGGGGACATTAAACATTACAAAGATATTTGATATCGTGACTTATTTACTTTTCGCCATCTGTGTGTGTGTGTGTGTGTGTGTGTGTGTGTGTGTGTGTGTGTGTGTGTGTGTGTGTGTGTGTGTGTGTGTGTGTGTGTGTGTGTGTGTGTGTGTGTTTGTTTGTATACATATACATAAACATATACATATACATATACATATACATATACATATATATATATATATATATATATATATATATATATATATATATATATAACACACACACACACACACACACACAACCATCAACTGTCCCACCTAATATACAGTCTCTGCTAGTCTAGTCAGACAAAAGTTCCCCACTAATCAAAGAAGAATTTTTAAGCAAAATTTTACTATTTTCAAGGGAATATAATAACAACATTCATCTAATACATTTGTTTAAATATATCACTAGACAAGGAGCTGGTATGTTCCTTAAACCTTGGAAATATTTTCAGGTTGCCGGGCTATAAAGATTGGGAGCCACTGCAGTAGCGCAACAGATACTTTTTCCACATCCCAAAAACTTAAGAAGTATGATCTTTATTATTATTCTTAGTAGTTATTTTTCTAACTGAACGGCATCATGACCACTTAACTTTCAATTCCCATTTCCAGTTTGTTTTTCTTTTGTGTAAGCACATTGTGCTGGGTCTACAGAGCCATAACCATAAATGGAGAGAATTTATATATATATATATATATATATATATATATATATATATATATATATATATATATATATTAAAGCAGAACTCAACCTCAACATACATAACAACACTAGACATGGGCCTCTGCCTTTGTACTCCCACTTCATTCAACTCACCAAGAAGAACCTCATCCGATTGAAGATGAGGGCTATCTGGGTGAGGTAGCCCCATACTTCCTGGGGCTTCCTGTCAGTGCTCCCTTTATCGCAGGGCATTTCGGGCTCCAAGTAGAGGTTGTTCATGCTTCCACGCCTCATGTTTTCATCCTCTCTAACAACAGGTGGACCCCCAAAAACTTGTTCCTGCAGGTGGCATACTTCCTCGATACACTTAGCTCGGCTATCTGGTTGGCCCTCTTCATTTGCCCCATTCAGTGATGGCTCACTTGGTGTTTCTCTCTTCCAGGCTGTGTACATATCTCCAGGGACCCTTGATGCAACATGGGTGTGAAGCTCCAGGTAGAGAGCTTCAAACTTCTCCATCTCATAGTGGAGACTCAGAAGGTAATTAGCAGACGGAGCCATTGGAATCACTTTCTTTTAAGGCTCCAGTTATGTACTAAACCCAGTAACAAAAATGCTCAATAGAGGTTTAGATACGGTTCTTTCAAATTAACAAATGGTGAGTTCATAAACTGGTAGCCAGCCTAGTACTTGGTGTTTACAGTGTTTTTATGCCTTTCTTTGGAAAAGCTTACTATATCTTTTTATCCTGTCCTGTAAATTTTCCTAATTCTATGCATTTATAATATAGATTAATACTTTCTTCACCTTAGGCTTTATTTGAAAAATAAAACTGCTTTATAAACTATTCATCCAGCTCAAAAATTAATCAAAAGCTTTCCATTGTGAAGTCCAATCATTTTACAATTATATGAAGACTTTAGACAGCCCCTTATTCTATGAGACAATCCATCATCTTTGCACTCTTCCAGTTCTTTTTCTTATTAATAGTACACAATTTCCACTATTACAAGTTAAAATAAAAAAAGTCCCTTAAAAATCTATTGCCATTCCATCACAATGCATCTCCATCCTTTATGAAGGAATCAGCCTGCAACAGACTCTCACTTTCCTTCCAAGCTTTCACTCACATCCCTAAACCACTAGTCTGGCTGCCAACACCTACACCAACACACCAAGAACCAAAACTTATCACACAAGACCAAGTCCACCTGCAGCACACTCACTCTCTCTCTCTCTCTCTCACACACACACACACTCACACACCATTTCCCTCCAATAACTGGGTTTATCAGGTGTGACATTTTTATCTCCTGATAAGCCTCATGTGAACTGACCTTCAAGGTTTTGGGGTTTGCACAAAATTCTCTGATAGGCTATATAGTAATAAATATAAAGAAACAGATCTTTTAATTTGCTTTGTTTTACATACTGTATATAACAACATGGCAGAATATTCTGTGTAACCCTGTTTCTAACAACATATGGTCTGAACACCTGTGAACTCCACACAGGTGTGGAAGAATCTGTGTCTCAGTGAAAGAGCAGATAGGGAGGGGGGGACTATTTCAACTGGCTTAATATTAACACTTATTCTGTCTCTAGATATACAGTGATACAAATTTCCGGGAGAAACAGAACTCCTCTTGGAGCTTGCACAAAGAGCAGACCATCAACTCCATTTTGCATTCTTAATCATGTGTACCACAACCAAAATAAATAAATCCAAATAAAGAAAAAATACAGAAAGACTGCTTTTTTTTATATCAACTGCCAAAAGCTAAAAAATGTAGACAATACTGTTACTTGCCTCTTTTGCAATTCTGTCGAGAGCCTCATCCTCCACAGCATACTTCTTGCCCTCGCGCCGCCGGGAACCAATGTTCCCTGCATTTTCCATCCTGCAAAAGTTGAGTCTGTGTTTTAACATTGCTCTAGA
>NC_061854.1:32468760-32473760 GCF_019202785.1 Penaeus chinensis
ATATTTATATCTATATCCATATTAATAATATTTAAATTTATATCTACTGCATATCATGAATCCTTAATTCTATCATTTTGATTATGTTTTCATGGCTCTTGTTACAGTCTCATAATGCCCAAGAATTTTTCATTATATAAACACCATAAGGTTCATAAGTATGATGTTAAATTGTTTTTTGTTATGAATACATTATGAAAGGCCTAGGAAAATGTTTTATGAATCTTGTTTTAAATGTCCTTGCACCACACACACACACTTCAGGCCATTTGCTCCATCAACCTCCGCCCTAGAGCGAACTACGTCTCACTACTTCAAAAATACTCTCTTTCAATAATTCACTGATTTATATACATAGAGAGAAAATTATCCAAAAGTGATACACTGCTTTTGTCTTCATTGGACAATCACCGTAAACCTGGCACATTTCTTGCTCTGTTACCCGTTTCTCTCTTGTTTAAGAAAGGAAAATGACAAAAGAAAATTAAACTAGTGATAATAGTCAAAATTATAGCAGCACTACTATGAGATCTGCCTTTGACACTGAAGGCAAAGAGATAATTACATGAATAAAAAAAAATAAACAAAAATATAGATGTATATTTTTGCGTTTGTTTTACCTAGTCGTCTCATCCATCCTTTTTTCTCAAGACAATTTCCTCGAGAACACTCTTTTTTTTCTCTCTTTCCTTTTTTTTCCTTTCGGGGAATTAAAACGTCGACCCCAAAAAATCTCCCTCGACGAATATTTTCTCTCTTCTTCTCCTTCACACCATCTTTGTCGTCACTCGTCTCCTCGGATTTACATTAACGCGTGTTTCCCCTTGTTCTCTCTTCGTTCGCAACTCGTGTGTCTTTGCAATTTTTCTCTCCACGAAAAAATAAAACAAAAATTAGGAGACTCGAGACACACCTCCTCCTTCGCCGAGTTCATTTCCAATCGTTCTTTCCTTTCCTCTTTCTCTTACAAACGCATTGTTTCTATTGATTTCCGCACTTTATTTACCTTGATGACTTCCCTACAGACCAAGTAGACCGCAAGTTTCTCGCATAAGAGTGCTGTGCGCTTAGATATTAACACATTCACGAGGTTATTTTTCCCATTTCACACGCGCTTCCTCGCCTCCATGTTGGAGCGTGTCCCGGATGTCCATAACAATGTTCCAATATTGTGAGACTTTCTCGATCTTTTGGCTCTCAAAATACGCCGATGTCCTTGCCAAACTTAATACCGCATATTCTTATAGTTAAAGAGGAGAGTACGTATTTTTTAAACACTGGATATCCGCGATCTAAGTGACCGGGATAATTCTTTGAAACACTATGGACTACGGAGGAGAGTTCGCGCCGTTCGCCTCTCCGTACGTTCATTGAGAAACGCGGACGAAAGGCTGTGGCACGGCGCCAGATCTCTTCGCTCGGTTCTCACGCTGCCGCTCGTGAATCTTCGAATTTCCTTCGACCGAGGCTGCTCCCCTCGCCGTCGGGGAGGGAGAGGAGCGACCGGCGTTGATCGGGAAGGAGAATACGAAGGTGCGAGTCTTCTCTGCTGTGACGAAACGCGACGGAAATTAAAGAATGGAATTGGCACACGCCGTACGGGTGCCGAGGGTGCCAAGAGTTCACTTAACATTCTTGGTGATGAGCTCTATCTCCCCTGATACATGATAAGGCACTTCCGCATATGGGGAGTTCTATTACCGGAGGAGAGGATCATTTTTATATAAATAGCCCTCTTATACTATGTTTAAGAGCGCAAGCCCCGGAAATGTGTGAAAGTAATCATTTTTAGAAAGTTACCGAAATCTACAGGTACAGTTCAGCTCCTCCGACGCTGTGGCATATTATCCGCCACGCGATACACAAAGGCGCAATTGAAAGAGATTAATGCCTTTCCAACGTGAGCATGAAAAAAGGTAAAAGGAAAAGGTGCAACCGCTCGCGCACACACCGAGAGCCTAGGGATCGAGATCGACTCTTTAATCAAAAGCCTTACCAGAACCACACGTGCTGCAACCATGACATAGCGCCTGCAATAAAGTAAAGTAATCCTCGTCCCCAGGTGAGAAGTGGCATTACTGGTCGTACTGGCAACAAAATGGAACTGAACACCAGACCGCCCACCACCCAGGCCGGTGTCCGTCATGCCGGTGCTTCAAGGCGTTTTTATTTATACACCTTTGAATGACATCATCTTTGTTATGAGGAACGCGAACTTCCGACTCTCTCTCTCTCTCTCTCTCTCTCTCTCTCTCTCTCTCTCTCTCTCTCTCTCTCTCTCTCTCTCTCTCTCTCTCTCTCTCTCTCTCTCTCTCTCTCTCTCTCTCTCTCTCTCTCCCTCCCTTCATTAATATATGGTGAGACGGAGTTGGCTGTGGCCACAGTGTTATCTGGCATTCGATAATCCTTCACTCATTACACCACATGTGTGATATCACACCCTGTCTTGTGTTGTGTGTTAGTACTTACCATTGCAGTGGACGACAGTTCAACAACCTCGACATACTTACCAAAACCTCAGAGTAACTGCAGTTGGTAAAGGATCACACTTACGATTGGTTGCATGTTCCTATGCATAAGGAAAAGCTACTTCCGGGTATTGTAGATTGGATCTACATTGTGTAGATGATAAGAAAAATTGTGTAAATCGTATTTGCATGTTTATGAAATAACAAAGAGATCATAATCATATTTACTTATCAGTCATCATTGTGAATCTACTTTCGTTTTCTTTGCGTAAACTTTTACTGCTCGTACGTACCTGTGATTTTTAACGACTTCTTTACACATAACCATATCTCAAAGTACAGACATTCTGTGCCAGAGACAAGTGCTAGTTGTGATTTTCCTCTGTGTACATACAAGCACAAGCATTCAACAAATGATGATGGATAACTGTAAAACATTTTTGGTCAGGGTGTCAAGTATGCGGACCCGAAAGATTACAGAATTTTGATTTATGTTATTTATGCTTTCTCTTAATTTAATTTACACTTTATCATGTTTATACATAGTTCACACAACGCTGTAATGTTACCTAAAACAACCAAACTCAGTGTTATTGATAAAGTGTGCATAGGATAACGTAACACTAACATGAGCTTAATCTTGCAGGCTGGAGTTACAAGTCGAGGCTATTTACTGCAGCTAGCGAGCGCGCACTGCTAGCTGAGGGTATTTGGAGCGGCTCCGAGTTACAGCTATGGTCATGAATGCCATCTCGCGGATCTGGCAGAAGTGTTCATGACGAGGAGTCTCACAAAAAGCTTTGGAAGATCAGCCAGTCATGCGCACCAGTGGTCAGAGGAACCCGAGGCGACGGCGGCGATGTGCGGCAGGTTGATGTGGCGGCGGTTGTTGTCGCTGTTGTTGTTGGTGTCGTTGTTGCTATTGTTGTCGGTGATGTTGCTGTCGTTGTTGTCGTTGTTGTTGTCGCTTTGTTATCGATGTTGATGATGTCGTTGTTGTTGTTGTCGCTTTGTTATTGATGTTGATGATGATGTTGTTGATGTTGATTTTGATGATGTTGTTACTGATGTTTATGTTGATGATGTTGGTGTTGTTGATGTTGATATTGGTGTTGATGTTGAGGATGTTGATGTTATTGATGTTGATGTCAATGTTGTTGATGTTGATGTTATTTATGTCCGTGTTGCTGATGTTGATGTTACTAATGTTGTTACTGATGTTGATGTTTTGTTGTCGTTGTCGTTGTTGTTGTTATTATTGTTGTCGTCGTACGATGTGGTCGCTATGGACGTGGATGATTGAATTGGAGAGGACAGATGGGTGTGGAGAGGATGGGTGTGGCGTGGGTGGGCGGATGGGGAGAAACGTGGGTGGCCTTGACGGTGCGTGTGTGACGTGGGTCGACAGGTGTAACGTGGGTGTCTGTGGGTGCGGATGGATGAAACTTGGGTGAATGTGTGTGTCTCTTGATTTGATGATAATGATTTAATTATGGCTTGGATGGATGGGTGTGGGTGAAGAGAGTACGCTGCGTAAGCCATGGGTGAGTGAGAGAGACGATAAGTATCCCGGTGGCGGACGAGTGTGACCTACAGGAGGTGAATGAGTATGAGAGAGATGGGTATGGCCGAGGCAGGTGGTGACCCGGTTCGATGAGTATGACGCGGGCGGATGGATGTTGCCTAGCGGATGGGTATGGGAGATGAGAAGGCGTCTGACGTGGGTGGATGGGTGTGGCCGGGCTAAATGGGCGTGGCAGAGGTGACGGATACCACTCAGATGGATAAGGAACTGCTTAGTATGACCCAGGTGGATGGACACGACCTGGTGGATGGACATGGAACAGTCAAGCACGTGCGCCGTGGGTGGATGGGCGCAGCGAGGGCGGCAGAGGAGGGGCCGAGAGCGCCGTGCGTGGATCGGCGTGGGCGGCTGCCGTGATGAAATACGAACGCAGGTGGCGGCGCCGATATGCATGCTGACGAAACGAATCGGGTGCTAAGGACCGATCACACTCGAGCGTATTTACGAGCAATACAATGATCGACAGAACGGGTGATCAGGTGATGAAAACCGCCCCTGGTGATGATACTGAAAGCAACATCAGCAAAGTTTATTTCTGAAAGACGGGGCTGCCAGGGGTCGCGAGGGGAGGCGGGAGAGTTGGGCAAGACAAGCACAGGCCGTAAACCTTTCCCTCTCTAGTTACTCGCTGCCTCTTAATGCATAATCATGAAGCAGTAATTCGTCATGTCTGTCTCTTTACCCTTGTGTTTGTAGTTATGTCTTTGATATTTATTGGTTTGTTTGTTTATCTTTGATTTTCCTCTATTTTTTCTCTCTCTATTTCTCCGTCTAACCTTCGTAAAATGTATTTTTCCTTATCCCTTTTCCTATGTTTTTATCCAGCTTATCTATAGGACTGCATGATTCATTAATATGCAACAGTCGGGTTGTTTGCGCCCCAACGGTTCAGTCGCACAGTTCTGTCACCCAAGGGCTGTGACCAGAACCCGCTGTCCCATTGCCCG
>NC_061854.1:32481260-32486260 GCF_019202785.1 Penaeus chinensis
TTTCACATGTTGACGCCTCAGTGGCCTTCGAGCCTACTGAAGTGTACGATCTGAAATCAAGGGCATCGGGTGTAGACTATGGAGGAAAAATGAAGAATAAATTAGAAACCCCCACCACAAAAAAAAAGAATAATGTCCACACATTTCACTGACGTACCGTACCACACGATTCACGACTGGTATCGGGCGCAGACTATAGAGGAAAAAGAAAAAATATTTTAATTCCCCGCCACAAAAACCTAAGGATTATGCATACCCATTTTCACTGACGTACCGTACCGCACAGGTCATGACTGGCCTAATACTACACTAAATGAATCAGCAAGAACACTTCTGGCGACATAATGCTTAATAAACTAAAGCTAGGATTCACAGAGCGCCCCCTAGGCAATGGACCATCCCCAAAATAGTGTATTATATGGTGTAAATGGTATCAGAATAAGTGAATATCGCGCTAAAGACTGGGGCTCTGCTATGTATGGGAGCTGCTGCTTGTCCAGAATCTCAAGGCATGTCATACCGATTGAAAAGTTTAGTATCAAGCAAAATGTGCAGGTAGACGTTACCAGCACCAGTTATGATTTTACAAGGCAGTGTTTTATATATATATATATATATATATATATATAGATATAGATATAGATATATAGATAGATAGATAGATATAGATATATATATACATATATATACACATATAAATATATTTACATATATATACATATATACATATATATATAGATATATATACATACATACATACATATACACATATATATATATATATATATATATATATATACACACACAATATATATATATATGTATATATGTACATATATATATATGTATATATATATATATATATATATATATATATATATATACATACACATATACATATGCTAAAAGTTCCCGGCGTTGTCCAGGCAGACATTTTACTTTGAGAACATGAACAGTTGTACAAAAAATAAAACAGCAACTACAAACAGCTCGTTATTTGACCAAGAAATATATTTCTGAAAACATATATCTGTACACTAAATATAGATTCTTTGCTTTTCATTTCATCTACAGACCAAACAAAATTTCAGCTTTGGAGTCTCAGCTTGACACAGTGTATTGGTCCAAAGTTTTGCATGAAAAGGAAGTAGGCTTTGCTACACCCACTTTCTGTTGCACCCACTAACCCGATGCCACTGTCATGCTACCCCTGTGGCCCAAGTTTAGCTCCCTAGGGTCACAGGGGACTGAATGCATAAAGAACACACACACACTTACACACAAAGAACAAGCTTTATATATATATATATATATATATATATATATATATATATATATATATATATATATATAAATATATATATATATATATATATATATATATAAATATATATATATATATATATATATATATCTGTATGTATGTATATATAAATATATATACATATATAAATATACATATATATATCCATATATTACAAATTGAAAATGAATTGGGTTTGTAAATTTGCATGTACCCTAGATAAAGATATATGATTGCGATCTACAAATGTATCATGCTTAAAATCATATTTCAAAACCATATTTCATGTGACTACGGACTCCAAAGTGTGATACACAAATCTTAGTTTCCTGGGGTCACAGGGGCCTGTAAACATAATGAACTAACACACACACACACACACGCACACATTAAAGACCGTGCACCCGTGCCAGCCTCCGGAGAACGGGGGACGGATGCCGTTCAAAGACAACAACCCGGAATGCGCGCCCATCGATGGGTGCCAAGTGTCCAAATACTAGCAGTTTACGCCACGTGCCATAACCCATTTGTAAGGCGTCACTTTCGTCTGTTAGAACCAGGCAACGTTCGCAATAGACTTGCTCTTTCACGGCAACGCTTTCAAGGTATCGCGACCCACGATGAATTCAACGCTTGACTGCATTCCTGCATTTCCTTCTTCGGTCGTAGCAAAGGTTGGAGCAAGATAACTAACACTATAAATCAATACCTCTGTTACTATTATTCTTCCTCTTATTCTATATCGCATATATGCTACAATATCTTCGGAATTACACTTTCTATCGTTTCCGTCGCCCATTTCGCTCTTTTCCGTACCTCTTTCTCTCTTCATTTCTCCTTCCCCCTGGCTCTGGCGATAGGAATTCGGGTTGCTCTCATTGTTTTAGCTTAACACAAGATATGGCTACAGACTAAGAATTTGGCCACAACTGTGAGATGTGAGTGGAGTTCAAGTCCCATCCATGCTCCACCTCAAGAAGGGGCGAAGACTTCAAAAGAAAGACATGAAGGAAAGGCGGTGTCCTACGTGTGAAATCCTACCAGGAAGAATCCACGGCCGAGTGTCGGTGGGGATCAGTTTACTTCTGGACGAATGCGGTCAGGTCGAGTGTCAGAGGAGGCCGGGTTAAACCAGTTAGCCTCCTTCACTTTCTCTTTTGATACAATTAAATATACATATTTAAATGTAATACACCATTCTATAGCCACTGTTAAAAGAAGAATCAGAATCGAAATCAAATAATCTATTTTGCTTAGTAGTGAAATGCACGAGTATTATGAGATATCATACAATAAGTTGGTAAAACAATTATTGTTTTCTAACAGCAGAGTATATAGTGTCGACATAAGGATATACACATACAGGGTTAATTATCGGTTACATTACACATATTCACATATTTGAACTAAATTAAATGTAAATGTTTTACTAGAACATCTAACATTGTTTGTATTCATATTGCGTATGACTATTTATGCAATTCTACAACCGACATAACTGTCAGTTTTTATTCCCCAATAAATCCAGAAAGTAAGTATATAGTAGTTATAAATTTGGTAAATTACAGAGCGGATTGTGAAAGAGATCTATGAACAGAGATTACTATTTCTCATATTATATCTTTCATTTGCTCTGGTATTAAACATTTCATTTCCATGAGCATTTTTATACATTAACAAACGTGTAGACAGCAACAGTAAATATTTATATCAATGTATTTCAGTAACTTGAGTTGTAAGAAACCGTCTTTTGTAAGTTCATATTTTTTCACTCCTAGGATCGTTCTTATCATTTGCTTTTGAACTGTAATAAAGTTGAGCCTTTGCGCCTAACACTTGTTTTCTTTCTATGGGAGGGGGCACAATGAGATATTGTTGAGCAGGCAACGAAATTTTTCACCACATGTAATGGGGCCACACGCACGCACACACACACACACACACACACACACACACACATACACATATATATATATTGCAACTGCCTGATCTCTTTAAACAACTACGTGAGTTCATGGTTGATTTGTGGTTTGTGGTATGATTTAAAAAGGCATAATTTGAAAAATCTGTGAAGTTTATCTTTTTTCTCAATCTGTTTGACATGACGAGTCTAGTTTGTATGCAATGTAAATGGGGAATAATCAAATATTACTAAAGATTATACCACGTTTCGATATTCATGATAGTTCTCTTTGTCCACAAATATTAGTGTTGCAGATTCACCTCAGAGTTGTTGGCTCTGAAACAGTGGTAAAATGCAAGTAAGAGTTTAAAACATATATCAAAGCTCGTGCTATGCAATCAGAATCATTCCTTGCGAAGACACCGTCGTTACAAGCATCTGATTTAATCTTGTCATGACTTTTGCGATGTAGATTTCAAGTAAAGGAACAAATTTATGAAGGCTTTGGTTAGAACTGTTTCTAGTAGGAATTTATGCCTTTGGTCCTATGAGGAAAAATAAAAAGGAAGTATCAGTGTTCTTGTATCAAGTATTTATCGATACCTCTACCAAGCCTATATAAATTTCTCACAGATAACGGATTCGCTAATGTCACGATCATAATAAAAAAGAAGTGATCGTGCTTGTACAACAACACGCATTCCTCATGGTCTCCACCGTCGGGTTCCTGTCTCTGGTCCCCGCTGTCGCCCCAGAAGGGCATCCCCATCTTGACCTCCGTCCCTTCCGTCCACCTGAAGGCGCCTTCGTGGCCTTCGTCTGAGGCGCCGATCCAGTAATGCCCTTGTTAAGATTCGTGAAGACACATCTGGACGCATTCCATGGTTTCCGGGTCTGGAGTGGTATTCTAAAATCGTTACCACTATTCCATTCACAGTGATTACAAAAAAAATCAACTGTTGGATTACCTTCCCATGCATGCGTTGCCTTACCACTGTCTATGATGAACTTGACGAGGTGGTACATGAAGTTTGCGTCGTCGACATTGACCATGTCGGCGCCGAGGTTAAAGCACTCGTTCATCCCTCGCGCCACGTGCCAGGCTGCGTGCGGAACTGGACGCACCGGTTGTGTACATAGTGAAAACCGTCACCACTTGCTGCAAGGGGCTCTTCTTTTATTGGCTTTAATCATAAACTTGAGATAAACTCAGAGGATTTTTGAAGAAAGAACTTGACTTTTCTTTTCTCTTTTTTTTTCTTCTTTTTTTGCCGTGAGAAACGTTTACAATAAATTACAGGGACGTTATTGTCAAGGTTTCTTTCCTTTCTGACATTCAACGCTCTGTGTTAAACGTATCACGAAAGCAAAGGACATCGTTAACAAATATTAAGCTCATTTAAGAATGGTTTACATTTCTGGCGTAGAAATACACACCTCTGCTAGTTGTGGCTGACAACACAAATTCTCTGCATTAGAACTGAATACCGACGATGATGTTAATGCAAAAACGACAATATCAAGAAAACAGTAAACCACACAAAAGGTGATGCTTCATAACCATAACAAATATCTGAATAATAAGTAAAATGAAGACTGAAGCGATAATATTGAAAACACCTTGAAAACTATTAGTCAATACAGGTTTCAGATTTCTATCATGTCTACAACCTGTCAACAGTAACAGGGAAGACAGCAGGAATGCAAAGAACATCATGTTGCGAGGTCCTGTGGCTTCCAAAAGCAATGCTTTATATAGGCCATCGTGTCCTTCAGTGCGCATGCGCCGAGTTA
>NC_061854.1:32491260-32493760 GCF_019202785.1 Penaeus chinensis
ACTTCCTAGTCTGACAGCCTAGACACGAACTGCACTAACAAGGTATGTGACATCAACGTCCTCTCCAAAAGCATGTATTGACTGCTCAGGTTCCTCTAACAGGTCCCCAGAATCCTGGATCTTGGTCATGGTCAAGACCTCTAGGCCTACGGACTTCGCCTCATTGCTGAATGCATCAAGAACTGCTACCAGCGATTCCAGAGACTCAGATAGGATAGCAACATCGTCAGCAAAGTCAAGGTCCGTGATCTTGATATTGCCCAGTGTACAATGATTTTAGATCGTAGCTCTATCCATTATCCAATCCAGTGAAGAGTGTTGTCTTGCCTCACTCCTGAGTTAACAGTTAATAAGCTTGACAAGCTCCCACCACACTTTACAACACGTTTAGTACCAATATATAGGCTTCATATTAAACCAATAACCCATGTCAGAATTCCCCTAAGTCTCAGGATCTCCCATAGCAATATGCAATGCTCAGAGTCAAACGGCTTCTTGAGGTCGATATAGGATGTAAGTAGCCCTTGACTTAACTCACGATGGTGTTTCACAACAACTTGCAGTGCCAGGATACGGTTAAGTGTGGACCTGCCAGGAGTGAATCCAAATTGTTCTGATCTCTGGTGCCTGAATATGTGGTCACAGATCCATTTCAGAAAAATGAGGGCGAAAATCTTGCCGGTATACAGAGCAGTGTAATGCCATGGTAATAGCTACAGTCCCATCAATCCCCTTTCCCCTTCCTTAGAGGAATGGCCACGCCCCTCAGCAGGTCTGGGAGAATGGAACAGATTGCCAGATGGCAGCTAGGACAGTATGCCATAGATTTACCCCCAGCTTTTAGCAGTTTGGCAGGAATATTGCATATACCCACAGATTTTCCACCTAAACTCAGTCAGGGCAGGAGGGTCCTCAGTGATGGGTCCAGACTAACGGCTCGAGGGTCTACCTGGTACAGATGCTCAGCTTAATTTTCACAAGCCCTAAAATGATCTGAGATGATCTATCCATCCACTGAGCTGATTATAGTCATCTGTGAGGAGGGCTTTGAGTTCATTTTTTTCAGGATAAGGGACAACTTCTAAGAAATGGCCTGCAACCTCCTCAGCAATATTCCTGACATATTGTTTCAAGGTCCCTTCTCAACAGTGTCTGAGCCTTGCATACCAAAGAACGGCGCAGATCCTGAATGCCATTCAGTCGAGCCATGTGACAAGCATCTGTGGCCTCCAGTGTCTCCAGTGAGATGAAATCCTGCCTTGAATTCAGGTATTCGCCAATGGACTCCTGCGCTGTGTTGAGGGTTTTACACTTGAAGGAATCCCACAGAGTTAAAGGGTCAGTCAGGTTCTCAAATACTGCTAACTGATCAGAGACAGCAGTGGTGCACTCGTCCCTCAATCCGTCCAAGTGAAACACCCTAGAGTGGACACGGGGGGGGGGGGGGGGCAGTAGTATAGCCACAACCATTCTATGGTCAGTAGCACAGAACTCGCTATCCCTGCAATTTTGGAAGATCCTCCAGCGAGTTCTAACAAGGATGTGGTCGATCTCCTTGGCCTCAGTATCCAGATTGATATGCCATGTCCAGAAATGCATGTTGGAGTGCTGATACCAGGAGCCAGAAATCCTCAATCTCTGGGACCTAGCAAAGTCCTGGAGAAGGAAGCTGTTCTCGCTACTGAGATCAGCTCCCAAGCCATGGGGACAAACAGACATCTCATAGCCAGCTAAATCACAACTGGATAATGCCCAGTACATGGCGAATGTCTTGCTGGGAACATTTATGCACCACAGATGGAGTTTGGCATAGAACACCTTCTTATCGAGTTTACAAACATTGGTAGAAGTGTACAAACCAACAAGAGACACCTCTTACCTCCGAGAGGGCAACCACCTCAACCAGCTACTTCAGTTCCCTCCATCATTCTGCTGTAAAGACCAGATGTTCCGTGATCGTACCCGGACAGCCCATCTCAGGATAAACCTCGGGCAGTCACTCCAGATGGACACCACCTTTCCCATCTCGGCCGACGCTGCCCCATAAAAAAGGGGACGGCAGGCTTTGGGGCCCAACGTTCGCCTGTGGGGTTCCCTTGGACTTTGTCCCACAAGTCTCACAATAGGTTGGCAGCTGCCGGGATGCAGGCCGGATGAATATCCCCACTCCCACCCTGTGCCTCGGCAGTTGCCCTCCCAACTGGACCCACAGCCTGCCTCGTTTGTTGGGTAGGAGGGACAGTACCCCTTCCTCTAACATTACCATTCATATGTATCACTGCTAAAGGGTTATATCTAGGAGGAGGAAGCTTGGCAAGGCCCACCACCCCCAAGCCGCCCATTGACCTCAGGGGCTGAGGGGCAGGAATTGGTAGGAGCCAGGGCGTGTCCACACGCCGTTAGACTATGACTCCGTACCTCTAGGGCAGGGGTCGGCATGTACCTATGTATGAACATGTATGTGTGTGTGTACAATATATATATATATATATATATATAT
>NC_061854.1:32498760-32501260 GCF_019202785.1 Penaeus chinensis
GGTACTGATAATGGTGGTAATTGGTAGCCATAGGGATAGCAATAATGGTAGGGACAATAATGATAAGAATAGTAATGATGATGATAATATTTACGATATAATAATAGAATCAGTAATGTTGCTAACAGTAATTATGGTAATGGTAAAAACAAACAACAGTAAAGAGGGGTATTTATCAAAGGAATAATAATAATAACATTAGTAATGATAATACTAAATGATAATAATAGTAATGATGATCCTCTTCCACACAGTGAGCGAAATACCCGGCGCCAGAGGAGACACTGTGGTGGTAAATATATCTTCATGTTTCTCTTTGATTCGTAAAAATAATTTAATTTTAGTTAGTTTTTGGTGTTATTTTTTTGTAGTGATTAGGCGCCATGCTTTGTAGGATTCTTTTGTTTCTGTTGATACTGATAGCATGTCGGTGATGATAAAGTAGTAATAATGATAGCAAAAAAGACAAATGATATAGAATATAATGATAATGATGAGACCAACTGGATAATAATTATTTTAGTATACAAAATAAAGTTGATAATTAAAATAAACAGTGATGACATAGTGAGAGATGATGATAGTCATAATGATTATAAAGATCATCATGATTGTTATAATAATATATACGATAATGATGATAATATTGACAAAATAATGATGATAATAATAATAAAAAATATAGTAATAATGATAATGATTAATAATACTTATGATAATATTGAAAAACTGTGAATGATAATAATAATGATTATAATGGCATTAATAATACAAGAAGTGATGACGCTGATGATAATGATAATAATAGTAATAACTATAATAATCGTAAAATAAAGTTATATCAGTAATAATAAGATGAAATAATAATAATAATAATAATAATAATAATAATAGTAATAACTATAATAATCGTAAAATAAAGTTATATCAGTAATAATAAGATGAAATAATAATAATAATAATTATTATTATAATAATAATAAGGATAATAATAATAATAATAATAATAATAATAATAAATCGTAATGAAATAACAAGAAATTATATACATATATTTAAAATTTAAATATATTGTGAATGTCATTGAATGTGAAATGATCCACTTCTTTCCCATAACCACAAAAACTGCATCACAACACTAAGCATCAACCCACCTCCATGGAACTAACCAAGCGCGCCTCTCGGTTTCTCAGACAACCACGTCGGCGCCTTCGCCTACTGCTGGCCAGCCGTCCCTCAGCAACACGCACATCAGGATAGTCGGCAAGTTTTCCCGCTGCAACAACAACGGTGCTGCTGTCGGCCTGTACAAGGAGTTGCTTGGCGGCTACTATTTCATCTGCAGAACGTCGCCCAACGATATCCCGCTGAACACAGGTTCGACGGGGTCATTTTGCTCCAGCTCTCCCGTGGGCTGTCTTAACACCGAGTGCAGTCCGGGCAGAGTGTTCCACGGGTACGACTGGAACCAGCAGACGGGCCCTTGCTTTGACATCACCGGCAGCCAAGCCACAGTAGACAGGAACGACTGTCACGTGGTGTCGCTCTATCAGGATCTTCTCCAGGACACGAGTTTGTGGGAGTCGTGGCGGATCTGCGTCGGTGACGGGTTTTTCGTCGTTACCAAGGTTGAAATCGTGGGTATGCTGATTACCAGCATTACCTGCTGCAGGGCTCATGCCACCTAGCTTCACCTGCCCTGTCGGCTGCCTGACGAAGGAATAGGCAACGTGTTCTCAAGCGACGCTGTGTGATAGTCTGGTCGCAGCTTAATGAAGCAAAGAAAAGGCATCAGAACACACTTGCTGATAGAGAGCATCCGAATCTTTGCCTCGCGAACACTGGAATCTGCCACAGAACCCCAACGGCAAGGAGATTTCTGCCAGGACTAATTCAGAGAACATACACATAGATTTGTCAAGTTCCGTTTCCCATGATCCATCATTGAGACAGTCTCTGAAATGGTGTTAAACCTAGGAACTGTTTTACATGTTTAATCTGTACTCCACTTCGCTGTACCCATGTAGATTTGGGAACAACTTTAAACCATCTTCATTTCACTTAATCATTAGAATTGCCATGCAATATCCTGCAATCTCGCTAATCATCCATGAACTAGTTTGTTTCTCTTGCTCTATATAACACACTTTAAAGTTCAATATACCACCATGCTCAATTTCCTTGGTAAGCTAAAAATGTTTATTATTATAAATAATTAAATTGCATATTTATCAACAATTTAGTATCTTCGGATTCTTTACTTAATCGAAGTATTTTTCAATTATGTGATATATCAATATATATTCACTATATTTCCTCAGAATACTTGGATATGTTCGCTATGGTATTATAGTTTTTTTCCTCTCTCTTTCTCCAAATATACACAATGTTTGAAGTGAATATATGTGTGTGTGCATGTAACGCCAAAATAAAAACGTCTGTCATTAAAATCCGGCCAATGTTTTTCAGTGATCAGTTAAATTATCATTTAGAGTGAAAT
>NC_061854.1:32508760-32513760 GCF_019202785.1 Penaeus chinensis
GCGCCCGACCGCAGGGAATTAATCACCGTAGAAGTGGACAACCACCTCCTCGCTGTCCCATCATGGAGGGGACAGCGCATTGCCATCTACCACCCCCTCATGCCTCCACCCTATGGGAGTCATTGATTTTACTGAACATAGGGAAATGAACGGAGTGGATTCGCCTGTCGACCCCGATGTGGATGACGAGGGATTCCAACTCGTTTAGAAGAGAAGGAAGACAGTGAAGACCACGTCGCAACACCACACCAGCAACATGACCAATAATGCAACCGGAGTAACGGCCAAACAACGTGAACCCATCGCCCCAAAGGAAAAGTACATTAGACTGGCCTTTCCGGAGGACACGTCTACAGTCGATAAAATCAAGTGGATGAGGGAGGTCAGCCAGCTGCCGCCCTTCCAAGAGGAAGGTCCGCTAGACATGGTGCAGGGGAAATGGACATCCTCTCGCTATGTCTATGTACGGAGGGAACAACAAAAATACGTGGCCCTCATGGTTAATGGCACTTTCGCAGGAATTTCTCTCCAAAATAATGACGACTATGGCCCAAAAGCAACAGATACGGGGAATACCTGGTTACCAGGTTTCCGAGGGAGGCCGCCGCATCTTCCGGGTATTTTAAAAGCTCGGAGGATCTACAAGGACGGACAACCCCGAAATAGGATCGTCATTGTATGGAGCGGAGAACATCCGCCACCCAAAGAGTACCAATTCTTTGGACGATACATAAAGTCGAGCTCCATTCGACCTTGGAGCTCAGATGTTGTGGTTTGCTACAAGTGCCAGGGTTACGGCCACGTAGCAAAATACTGCAGGAAAGAAACAGCCTGTGCTGTTTGCGCAGAAGCTCACCGGACGAAGGACTGTCCTGCAAGTAAAAATTAAAAAGACAACGACAACGAAGACACCGTCAGCATCGTGAATAGGTGCGTCAGGTGCGGAGAGCAAGGCGTGGCGGCCTGGCACCGCAAATGCCCCCACAAACCGCCGCGCGCACCCCCCCCCCCCCTGCTGCCCCGACCGTACCCATCGACCGCGGAGTGGCGATGCCCAGCCCAGCCACACCCCACCCAGTGCCGTGTGACGTCACCAACCCACAGGAATTCCCGCAATTGCCAGGGGAATTCCCCCTCCCAGGAAACAGTGCCACAGGAGTGACCAGTGATGAACAAAACAAGGAAGTGATTGAGGAAATAAGAAGCTTCAGGCAAGAGCTCGCTGAAATGAGAAAAATGATTATGGAAATAAAAAGTGATCGGGGAGTAGACAGGGAAAATATGCTTTCTAATGATGTTAGTGATGTTGAAAATAGGAATGAAAGCATCAGGCAAGAGCTTGTTGAAATGAGAAAAATGATTATGGAAATAAAAAGTGATCGGGGAGTAGACAGGGAAAATATGATTTCTAATGATGTTAGTGATGTCGAAAATACGAATGAGGTCTCTGATAATGTTATTACTCAAGATACCATCGACGAATCATCTAAAAACGGTGACGACAGTTACAGTGAAAACAACGCTGACGGATATATGCAGGAAACGGACGAACTATGGGACATCACTCAGAAAATGATATCAGGTACGGATTATTCGTATAATATCAATATGAGGAAAGTGCGCAGAATCGGTGTAAATAAACAAGATGCAGCACAGATATGTAATGCTGTACAAAAAATATGCAAACTAAAGGGCTTCATCAAACACAAATTTGACCAATCAGCTAATCATAGGGTGTGATGGGGACAAGAAAATAATTACGTTTCTCTCAAGAGCCCTTCACATCAGCCACTAAAATGAAAACCGCCCCTAGAATTAGAGGGTACCACTCCTATACGAACACAAGAATGACAGGCCTATTGACTTATGTCAGTGGCACCATACCGCATAAGTTGGTGCAGAAGTCTGATGACAATAATGTGCAATATCAGCATTTACATATTCGAACAGCCTCTGGGTGTTTTTCTCTGTACAATGTATTCAAACTGATTCACTGGCCAACTTTCAGAATCACGGCACAATATGCATGGGGGATTTTCATGCTTGACATTATACATTTGGAGACAGTCAATACAATGAAAATGGCGAAGAGTTCCGAAATTTTGTGAACAATAGGTCTCTGACCATATATGATACAGACAGGGAAACTCACGTGGCGGGGGGCAGGCTAGATTATGTAATAGGAAGGGATCTTGTGCATGGAAACGTCAGAAGCATGCTTGCAACAGAGCTAATCAGTGACCACTTTGCAATAGTAACGAGAAACGCTGTTTCCTCCTTACCTTGAGCACCACTTAAAATCACGTATTTATGACTGGTATAACGATTACACAGTAATGAGTGTTGATAAATTCCCCATAGACATGATGAAAGTGGTCACTGATTACTACAACACCTGGGTCTGTCCAAAAGAGCAACAATTCACAACGCCTAAAACAACCTAGGTGGGTCAGTGACTCTACACTATTAAGGGAACAAAAGCGAGTTCAGGAGCTTTTTGATATCTACAAGCAGGACAATACCCGTGACAACCTTATTCAGTTTCTTAAGGCTAACCAAATTCTACAGGAATTAAAAACATTTTGAACAGTTCCTACAATGAGGCATTAACAATAACACCTCAATGTTTGAGGTCTGGAAAAAAATTAATCGACTCTCAGGCAAACCAACTAACACCCCGCAGTTCCATAGTCCTCATGCACAAGCAGACATGCTCCTTAGTCAATGGGCTGGAGCGTCCAAATTCAGCTCACTTCCCACAAATATTCAGAACCACCTTAGTCAGTCTAAAATTGCACGTAAATTTGCCATTGAGATTGGATGTTCTGAGACCGACCCTTCAGACATTGCTGAAATTACTGAGTGGGAACTGAACAATGCACTGTTCAAAGGAAAAGCGTCTGTACCAGGTGAAGATGGAAGTACCTATAGTGTCCTCCGCCTTATAGCTCAGGTACCTCGTAATCCCCTTTTGCACCTAACATAAGTTTGTCACAAGGTATTCTGCCTGGCCACTGGACGCGCAGTCTAATCATCCCTATACCGAAACAATAAATACCGCCCAATTTCACTAACCTCATGTGTATGCAGAGTTCTAGAAATGATAATTTTGAACAGACTCAGGTACAGGTTGCAAGGTAAATTATCTCACAGACTGTACGGATTTCTACCAGGACGTAGCACACAACATAGCTTTGCAGAGTACTACTCAAACTCTAATCCAGGGAAGCACACTGTTTTCTTGACCTTAAGTCAGCTTTTGACATTGCAAACAGAGAAATTATCCTAGAACAATTAGTAAGCCTTGGCATCCGGGGTAAATTATTGGGCTGGATTAGAATGTATCTTTCGAACAGATCTGCAAGTGTCTTGTTCAGGGGAGTGAGAAGTTCCACTTCACAATCTTTTGAACTTGGGATGCCACAGGGAGGAGTTCTCAGCCCATGTTGTTCAATGTCCTCATGCACAAGCTGGTGGCAGATATTCCACTTGGGGATGGTGAATCCATTATATGCTATGCTGATGACATATGTGTCAAAGCATCATCACAAGTGAGGATGTAAATAATTCTCGACAAACTCACAACTAGGGCTCATGAGTGTGGATTAGTCATCTCCGCTGAGAAAACAATGGCTCTCAATCCATGTATCATACTCCTACCCACTTTTCGTATAGGTGACCATGCGCTTGACATGTGCCATAAATATAGATATCTCGGGGTGAACATAAATGATGCTGACCTGATCCTTTCCCTGAAAAAGAGACTCTGGGAGAGAATGAAACCATTGAAAGTTCTTGTTGGAAGAGAACGTGACATCAGTGTTAAGCTCGCTAGACTGTTTTACTTGGCTTTTATAAGATCAGTTGTAGACTACCATGCACTGCACTTGTTGAAGTGTAAGGAATCAGAAATAAATAGCTTGGAGGTAGTGCAAAAAGAAGCCATGATGATTATCCTCGGCGCCCCGAGAACAGCAAGGATAATGAACATAAGGTCAGAACTACCATCCATCTCTGATAGAATAATATTTATTTCCACTATATTTGGGGTAAAAGCTCTGAGGGAACCCTTGTATCTTTCAGACTTCCAAATATAAATGCAGCATAAAATCACGCAAGCAGACGTGACTAATCACACACACGCGCGCCCTCTAATACACAAAATATCCATGAAAATTACAAAGCTCAATGTTCCAATTAGTAAAATACCACAGGGTCGATCCATTCCACCATGGAAAAAATCAAAATTGATCGTGCACTTTACATGTCTACCACAAAAAAACAGTGTACATAACTGCATGTTAAAACAAATTGCATTAGCAACGGTAAAGGAACACACAGAGTCTATGGGCGATGATGTATACGAGTGTTACGTTGACGGATCCGTACAGTCTGGATACAAAGCTGGTTGTGCTTGTACCTTATACAAAAATGGCTTACTACAACATCAAGTTAATATGAGAGTACAAAATTGGGCCAGCACTACACAAACAGAGCTGTGACTCTCAGAGTGCTCTTCGGACACTAAATTCTTTCAAAGCAGGTGGCGATGAGGAAATTGTGAGTTGCATTAAGCGTACCGTAACCTGTGCAATAGAGCGCAATTTCAACATTCAATTTGTATGGATACCATCTCATGTTGGCATAAGCAAGCACGACCACGGAGACAAATTGGCGAAGGAAGCCTGCAGCAAAGATACTGTGAACATAGATCTTGGGATGCCTCTTGCTAGGGTTGCACATATATTGAAAAGTTCTCATTAAGAACTAGTAGATCTGACGAACACTCAAAGGCCTGAAAGCTGTACCATAAGGCACTACGATCAGTATAGAGATAGCAAGCCCTTCTATGGGTGGCACCGAAGTCGAACCAGACAATGTGACGTGGTTATTGCCAGAATACGTTTAGGTTACAGAATGTATTGGCAATTGCACGGTGCAAGAAGTGAAGATGAATCTAAATGTAGACTGTGTAACGAAGAAAACAAGCGAACGCTTGA
>NC_061854.1:32528760-32548760 GCF_019202785.1 Penaeus chinensis
GTAAGGCGATGTTTATGGATTTACAGAATGGCCAATGGCCAAAACAAATATATGTACCAGATATCAAAGGTCACACAGCATTATGGCAAAGTATTGTGGCGAAAGGGTAAATACGTTAACGATTTGGATAAGTGGACAGAAGGGGATGAAGAAGAGAAGGAAAAGGAGAGAGGGAGAAGAAAAGACCCTGTAAAATTAGATGAGGCGAGGCAAGGGTGATCTCTATAAAACAGTAAAGTGGTAAAACAAATGTTAAAAACAATAAAGGCAATAAAAGTAATAAAATATACGAAACACTTCACTAAAACGAATAAATAAACAAAGGCATCGAATCACTGTCACTTTCCGAGGAAATAACTTGACAAATATCTCTCACTTCCAGCCTTCACAACCATGTAGCTTTAAGAAAGGGAGGCCCAATCCAGGGATTCCTGAAGCAACCCTGCATGCACAAGACCAATTCCCGAATCCTCCCGCCTGCTTGTCCCTCCCCACATATGGTTCTTTCGTAGGCCTTTAATTATGATAAAACTAACGTTAAAATCAAGTTAGAAATACAAGATACTAGTGTAATAAAACTGGTAAAATAATTAACTTAAAATAAATAAATAAATAAACTTCATAAAAGAACCATTGTGAAACTTGTGAAAGTACGTAAAACTCAGTAAAATTTAATTTAAAAAAAGTGAAGATGATTCTTTTTTAATTATTATTAAATTTAATAAAAATGTTGATTTTTCGGTACATAAGGATGGCTTATAATAAAATAATAGCTGCTCTTGAAAATGTAAAACTCAAAGGAATTCCATTCTAGCTCGCGGCTGCTTGTTTGAGGAGAGAGAGAGGTACCAGAAAGACAAATCAAATAAACATTTACTAAAAAACTAAAATAATACGATACAGCAGCGGTCCATGGCAATACCGTTCTCGGGCATCCTCCTCACTCGCGGGATAAAACGCTCGTGCCCTGGGCGAAGTGAAGGCGACCGAAGTTCACGTTGCGATATGAAGGGAGATGTAAGGGAGCTCCTGACAATGTAAAGTAGTCTCTTCCATAGTCTTCGACGAACGTACAAGGCAAAATGTCACTACGCCGCGGCTCTGACAGGAGTGTGTTGCCACCTCGAGTTCGTCGGTTTCCATTAGAGGGTAACATTCGTATGGCTGAGGCAGAGGTGGAGGTGAGAGGAGATATTTAACATTGATTTATACCTCCTGGAGTGAGACGACGTGATACTGTGGAGTCGTTCACTACACAACAACGAGCAAGGGATTGGCGGGGACGGCAGTTGTGAATATACGGAGGTACTCTAATGCATGTATGTGCGAAGGAAAGATTTCTTGTGATACATTGTACGGCATCCTTAGACATTAACAAACAAACAAACAAAAACAAAAATTCAGCGGATGATTTTAGTTGCAATGCTTGTTGTACCAAAACCTACCTGATATATGAAGCTCCACGAAAAAGGCCAAAATCCTTCAGGTAAGGGGACCATCTCATGATTCTGCTTCTAAGTCTACAGGTGTTGCAGGCCGAGGCTGTGCGCCGTCTAACATATGCTCACTTTGATCATCTATATATCTGAAGAGCTAACAAAGTGGTTATTATACCGTGTCGCGCAATCTGTTTAAAGTCCCTTAATAAAGTCGTAGCTCATGACCAATTAATATGTAGTTTATGATACTTTAGCATTCACACTCTATGCGTTTCTTGACTAAAGACGTCCTATTTTGACAGCCACTCCATGTATGCACATGCACAGCTAAATAGATACATATGTACTCAAACGTGCACATGTATAATTCACACACACACAAAACAGATATAAACACGAGCATGTATTCTGAAATAGGCGGTTACCATTTTACCATATTTCGGATCACTTCGCTATGGCGATCTAACAGTTGTTAGAAAGGGTAGGGATCACTTTTATAAAACAAACCGATCGTGATATTTTAATGTAACATACGGTATTAGAAGGGTAAAATTTGTATTGTTTTAGTCTAAAGTAATGGCAGATAAATGATAGAAAATTAAGTGTGATGATTGACTGGAATACACTTTCCTCCCACATTTTTGTTCGATCGCAAAACAAGAAAAAAAATCGAAATGCGCAGTGAACTACGAGTCAGGATTTTGATTTCAAAAATAATATTTATTTTATTTATTGAACATTTTCTGCCGCGTCAACGTCTAAGTTCATTAGCAGCGCATTCAAACTATAGTGATAGTGATAGCGTGAGGCCAGTTAAGGATGTGACATGAAAGGTTATATGGCGCTATGGTAGAGTAGCGAAAAGGGTTAGGAATGAGTTACTGATTAGGGTAAAGTTACAGGTTGAACAGTACTAGAGGGTAGTTTGGTAGTGAAAAGGGCAGAGAGGGGGAGCTGATGGGGTATAGTATAAGGCAAAGGTTGTTAGAAGGGAAGGAGTTAAGGTAGTAGGGAGCATTTCTGATCAAAGTACTGTGGCGAAAACGGCAATAATGAGTTTAACGATTAGGATAAGTGGACAGAAGAAGGGGCTGAAATAGGAGAAGGAAAGACCATTGCAAAATTAGTTGAGGCGAGGGCTGAGGGCAAGGTAGGGTAAATCCCCTACAATGGGCCTCAGTCCCCGTCAAAACGAGCAAGTTATTGGAGGGGTCCGAAATAGATATTTAGTTTTTTAAGTGACCCTGGTGATTACTCTGTTGTCATATTATGGATGCGACAATAAAACTCGAAATGCGGTAATGTAGTTCCCTTCGCATGACTTTGCATGAGATCTTTTCGCCAAAAGACTGAAAACAATAACTCTAAGAAAATGTTTTACAAGGGTGCGACCCTGCTGAATCTCAAGTTAGTGTGCAAGCCCGTTTTCTATTATAAAAAGGGGGAAATCAGTTGTCAAATAGAGGAAATGCAATTTGCTTTAGTATTCAAATGTGTTGATCTTCAGTGGTTCCTGAGAATTTACGGTTTTTCCTATAAAAAACAGAAAATGCTTGGAAATACGAGGTTTTCCGAGTATTCATTCAATAGTCAAATACAGATAACTCAATAAATTTTATGTTATACTTTTATCATATAATCTACAAAAAAATATGAAATACTAAATGAATTTATTAAATGAATGCATCTAAGGTACAAGGTTTGTCTTGCTGCGCTGTCGCCTGATTACTTAACGCGAGATGGTAGTAGTTGTAGTGTTCTGAGTCGTGGTCAATGGAGAGCCTGGGGTCGGAGAATCGGGAGATTTTGAGTTGATGGGGCCATTTGATGAAGGGGCAAGCCTCATTGCCCCTATCTAGGGTATAACATCATTATTGGGCATTGTAAACCTAGAATATGTTGGGTAGAGAAATCACCCCTCAGGGTCCCCATGGGAGGTAAGGGCTAAACAACAAAAACAGGGGAATACCGTGCCCATGGCTCCTTCAGGCCGTTCAGGACTGACACAAAGTCTGCCTTTCATCCTTTCACAGCACGGCTCTCACACCTCAGGAAGTGGATAGTTGGAGAAGGGACGGAAACAAAAAGGCAGGAGGGAAAAAGACCGTGGAAAATTAGTTGAGTCGAGGGCTTGAGGCCCAAGGCAAAGGAGATCCCAGCATTGGGCCCCAGTCCTCGCCTCCTAACCCCCACCCCCCCACGACAACAACAGGCAAGGGATTGGGGGGGGGGGGGGAGATAAATGAATATTTCGGATTTTGCTGGGCTTGTTCTCAAACTTTAGTATCTTTTCCGCGAATTTCCTCATACCTTTCTTAAAGATATACCTGCTGCCACCTCCTTCTGGTATTTAGAGCTCTCTTACAATTTTACAAAAGAAGTCTTCAGAATAATGTTCAAAATTACACATCCCATTGTGTGTGAAATGTCAATGCCCACTCCCGTTTACTAACATACACACACACACACACACATATGTATGTATATATTTGTACACATGTATATATATGTATATATATGTATATATATACATATATATGTATATATATGTATATATGTATATATATGTATATATATATATGTATATATACGTATATATTATATTGTGTATATATACATATATATATATTATATATATGTATATATATACATATATATGTATATATATACATATATATGTATATATATACATATATATATGAATGTATATGTATATATATGTATATGTATATATATGTATGTGTATATGTATGTATATGCATATATGTGGAAATGTATGTGTATGTATATGTATATATATGTATATATGTATATATACATATATATGTATATATATGTATATATACATATATATGTATCCATACATATATATGTATATATACACATATATATGTATATATATACATATATGTTTATATACACATATATGTAAATATACATATATGTATATATGTACATATACATATATATACATATACATATATATTTGTGTGTATATGTATATATATGCATATATGTATATATATGCATTTATATGTATACATATGCATATATATATGTATACATATGCATATATATGTATATATATGCATATATATATGTATATATATGTATATATATGCATATATATGTATATAAATGCATATAAATGCATATATATATGTATATATGTATGTGTATATGTTTATATATATGTATATATATATGTATGTATATATATGTATATGTATATATATATGTATGTATGTGTATATATATATATATTTATGTGTGTATATATATGGATATATGTATGTATATGTATATATATGTATGTATATGTATATATATATGTATGTGTATATATATGTATGTATGTGTATATATATGTATGTATATGTATATATATATGTATGTATGTATATATATGTATGTATGTGTGTATATATATGTATGTATGTGTACATATATATGTATGTATATGTGTATATATATGTATGTGTGTATATATATGTATGTGTATATATATGTATGTATGTATATATATATATATATGTATGTATATGTGTGTATATATATGTATGTATATGTACATATAAATGAATGTATATGTATATATATGTATATGTATATATATGTATGTTTATGTATGTATATGCATATGTTTATATGTATATGTATATATATGTATGTATGTGTATATATATTTATATGTGTATATATGTATGTATATGTATATATATATGTATGTGTGTGTATATATATGTATGTATATGTATCTATATGTATGTATATGTGTGTATATGTGTATATATATATGTATGTATATGCATATATATATGTATGTATATGCATATATATATGTATGTATATGCATATATATATATGTATATGCATATATATATGTATATGTATATATATATATGTATGTATATGTGTATATATATGTATATGTATATATATATGTATGTATATGTATATATATATTTATGTATGTATATGTATATATATATTTATGTATGTATATGTATATATAAATTTATGTATGTATATGTATATATATATTTATGTATGTATATGTATATATATATTTATGTATGTATATGTATATGTATATATATTTATATATGTATATGTATATATTTATTTATGTATGTATATTTATATATATATTTATGTATGTATATGTATATATATTTATGTATGTATATGTATATATATATTTATGTATGTATGTATGTATGTATGTATGTATGTATGTATATATTTTTTTATTGGGGGGGGGGGGGGAGACAGAATACACGGAAATAGTCAATTTATAGAAACCAGTTCAGTAATTCAATCCAGTTTATTTACAGCATCAAAGAAAATATCTACACATCTATAAAGGAATAGCAACACTGCAGATCCAATTGCTTGTCACGGGAGTATTGAGGACCAGGAACAATGCAATCTTCAATATGATCAGGGATTCAACAAGACAAATAGTACTGTGACTCATTCACATCAGCATCAGTATCTGAAACAAATTAAGAACTAATATTAGTAAGCTACAACAAAAATATGATCTCACTGTACATAAGGAAGTATTCAGATTTACAATATGACATCAATGGCTGTCAGGAGAACGAAAGTATTAAAACATCATGTGGATAAGACTATAACACCATAAATACACATGGGTTTCTTAAAGTTACTGAATAACAAAAGCAAAATTTACCTTCACACCGAGATGAAAAATCATTGGTCCTTTCCCATAGGCTGGATCTGCTTCATTCACGATCAAAATTAAAACCCATGGTCCAAACATCTGTCAAAGATGGATATCTAAATAGATATAAAATATCTACATACCTTTTTTATGTATTTTATATTGTATCAGCAAATAATGTTGACATCATCAACTGTCAGGAGAACGAAAGTATTTCACATCATTTAAAAATGGTAAAAACTGGTGTAGGTAGAATTTATTAGTTACTATTTTAAGAGGACAGTAATGCACTTAACAGGTTGGTAATGACTGGCTAAATGCAAAATATGTAAATGCCAGAATATATGTAAAATGTCCAAAAAATATAAAATTATGTCTAACTCATCTGAATAGAAAAGAAATAATCAACAACTTGTTAAGGACATCACTGCCTTTTTACATACTACAAGGTGTCTGAATGTTAAGTGCCAATCACACTAGCACCCCACCCCCCACCCCATCCTTTGACATCTAACCTCAATCCTCAAGCTGATAGTGCACTATCTTCATGCCACATATGCTTTTTTCCCCAGACTGAAAAATGTAATAATGATAAGCCCCTTTCAGAGTGACACTCTTCTCCGAGGAAATTACTTATTTACTTAAACAGAGTTATGAATAATCAGCAAGAAGTGAATAAAAGTAACAGAAGGAGTGCTTTTTTTTCTTCATTTCTTTACCAAAATAATTTTAGGAATGACTAGGAAGCAGTTATTCCATGGAAGAGAAAGATCCTCATAATTTGATTACTACAGATTTTTATCTTGTCACCATTGATAATACTAATTCGCACATATTACAGAACTCCTAACACAACTAATAAAACAGTGATATGAGCACATAGCAGTTATTCTGTCTTGGTATACTGACTGCAAGACAGAATGCTGGCCCTAATATCCAAAAGTTTCAGCTATATCCCACGCACCCGAATCATTATAGCACAACAGCAGACCACAGCAATTTGGGCTGGTTGAGGGAAGTTGGAAAATGTGCTAGTGTTAACCCAATGGCGACGGGTCACGGCTATCGCCGTCATAACAATACGCACGATGTGAGGCGTGCGGCTGTCCGCAGCGGCGCCGCGCCAAAACGCCCCGAGGCAATGATTCGGCTTGATGTACCGAATTCACGCGCTCAGAGTCGGCGCGCTGCCGCCGTTCGCCAGAGCGTAGAGTTTTTTTTAATTTCCTATACCCGGCGCCATTGGGTTAAGAGCCCCTTAAGTGTAAGCATGTATGTGTAAAAGTATTAAAAGTTTGAAAATACCTTGACTTGAATGACTAAGGCAGCTGTTGCAATGGCTGCATGGATAACCTTTGGTAACTGCTACATCTGTGGAAGAGCAATAAATTATGAAACCAAAACTGTTGCTACAACTTCATGTGCTTTGATTCTCACATATCAGTGTTCATTTGACATCAAACACTATCAGGAGAACGAAAGTAATAAGAAACATCACATGAAACAGTATTATTGGTGCCCACCAAATCCCACTGTCACAATCTACTTCCAGAAATACAAACTGACATTTTACCTTAGTTCATCCGAGGAAGAGCAGCCATTTCATCAAGTGGATCCCATTTATACCATTTCAACCTGTTAAAAGCATTTAAAAATAGTAAAGCACAACAATAAACCATCAATAATATACTTCTGTAAACTTCATCAGTTAATAATCAACATCAAAATAATGTTATCAGGAGAACGAAAGTAAAAAGCACATCACATGAAGGAAACTTGGAAAGGTATAGTTATATGACAAGATTTTTTGGTAAACAATGTAAAGACATGACTGTTTGCTGTGACGCCTAGTAAATGTTAACATAATACATACTTCAACAGTTTATCACTCCTTGAAGTGTCAGCCTTATGATGCCGACATTTACTGGAATACCTGTTATAGGATATTGGAAAAGGATTAGACTAAAATCTCATAAAAGTCAGATTCAATTGAGCAATGTCTTTTTTTAATTCAGCAAATCTGTGACATCAAAATACTGTCAGGAGAACGAAAGTAAAGATACATCATGTGAAAGAATGAACTGTTATAAAGGCCTACTGAAAATCACTAGAAAGCCCTTACCATTTTCAATTAATTCTTCAGTATGGCTTGAAAAATGCAGATCCTTGTTTGCTCTATTTAAAGAAAAGATGAATAAATGTGGGAACAGAAATTATATAACATGTATATAAACAAATTATTTTCATCAGTTAATAAATGACATCAAAAGGCTGTCAGGAGAACGAAAGTATTGAAACATCATTAAAAAATATTCAAGAGTAACACGTTTTTAATCCATTCGCCCACTGTAATACACATTTATTTATTGTATTTACACATAGATGGCTCTACTCTACAAGTTTTAAACCCCAAATAGCCAGTTATCAGAACTACCAATCTCAGCTGTTTACCCTTTACCTTCACTTTAGGAAAGGGTCTTTTGTATCATTTCATTGTCTAAAATATTTTAATGACAATTTAATAATCATAACATCAGTAACAATAATAGCAGTATTGATAGGAATGGTATAATAAGAAAAAATACATTTTCCCACCAATTCAAGGAATGGGGAAATCAAGATCAGTAACTAGGGCCTGCTGATAGACTCCTTGCTGGCTGAGCACACGTGGAGCCATCTGTATGTAACAAAATTCACCAAAAACTACAGGGGACAGAACATAAATCCGGGGCGAATGGGTCAAGTCCCAAGCGTCAAGCAATTACGGCAATTAGTAAATTGCAACAAGCTTACCTCATACAGCTGAATGATGGTGTGACAAGTCTTGTAACCAATGCCCCAATTCCTGTCAAAATACAAAATACCTTTCTGAAACCATATAAACACTTTTAAAGTACAAACATATACTGAAATCAGTTTATGTTTGACATCAACATCAGTCAGGAGAACGAAAGTAATTAATCATCATAATGAACAGGTTTCATATTTCCTCAGATCTTTTGCTTAACAAAATAACAATAAATAAGCCACACACACAATATCTCTGGTAAAAATTACCAATTACATTGGTTATACATTGTATTTAATCTTTTCAATCATCATAAATGTATAAATACTGTACATTATTTTATCACACATTTCACTTCAATTAAATCAAGAACATCCATTACAAAAAAAAAACTTGGACATCAACATACCAAAAGTAGGCCTTGCAGTATCTGGATCTTAATGCTTACATTCTGTAAAAAATATATGGAAATGACATATGGCTAATATTCATAAAAAATTACAGCCTTACTTATTCAAAATCAGATAGACATCGACATCAATTTTTGTCAGGAGAACGAAAGTACTGGAACATCATTATATGAAAACCTTAGTTTAAGAGATTACAAATATTTTTTTCTGAACTATCCTCAAATATAACTTTTGTCAAGTATTCTACACATCAATGATAGGTTTTGTAAGTATTAAGCAGAAATTATACCACATGTAAAGGTTTTACTTACAGTTAAATACAGAGAGCAGATCTGCAGCATCCATAGTTATTTGGTGAATGAAGATAGGCATGACAATCTGCAAATGACAAATGATGGTGAAACTTCTACAATTAAGTATATATCTAGAGAATTGCATAGAACTTAGTATCATAAAATAACAAGATGTAAAGACAACAATGATCATCTATATCATGATGCTTAGTAAATATCCCCTCATATTCATAAACATACCTCTCTCTAATACATATTGCTCCTTGAACAGTCAGTCTTATGATGAAAAGTCGATCTGTAATAGCTACCTGTTAAGATATATTGGGAACTGATTAGGTTATAAGTTTACACAAGACTGAGTTAATCATGCTTTATTTTTAAATTCAGTATACGGAAGACATCAAAAAACTGTCAGGAGAACGAAAGTATAGATACATCATATGAAATAATAATTTGGGAAAGCTTTAAAAAACAGAAAAATAACAAGAAACACCTTACCTATGATATGCAAAATGTAGATCTTGCTTTCAGGAATTTGGATTTCAACACCTGCCAAAAATATGGAAATGACATATGGTATCACTTCAAATAAAACCTTAATTAAAGTAAACCGTATCTAAAATCAATTAAAAGATTGACATCAAATTCAGTCAGGAGAACGAAAGTCATGGAACATCATAAGAAAAATTAAGATGGTATTTCTTCTAAAAGAATGACCAGAGAGCAATAAATTTTTGCAAAGCTTTAAAAATATATGAAATAATAAGAGATATCTTACCTTTTTTTCAATGAACTTTTGCAGGAAGTCTTGCAAAATGCAGATCCATATTACATCTGTTAATTAAAAAAAAAAAAATGAAGGAACAAAACCTAACACTAAATCATACATTACAATTATTTTAATCAGTTAATAAAATGACATCAAATGTCTTCAGGAGAACGAAAGTAATTAAGCATCATTAAAAAAAAAAAAATACAGAAGAGCAATTCAAGCTTACAAGTCAAAAGTTTCAAGTGATTTCAGAAATTGGTAAATCTGAATAAGCTTACCTAATATTGCTGATCACCCACAGTCTTGTAACATAGATCCTGTCAAAAATAGAAAAAAGTATATAGAAATTATATAAAAGAATTTTTCTTAGTATTAGTACATTCCAAAGTCAGTTTTATGATTGACATCAAAAAGTTGTCAGGAGAACGAAAGTAATGAACCATCATATTGAGCAGGATGTAACGGCCATTTAACCAACTACCTCAGCAGATAATTGCATGTGGTCTGCTTAACATACTGCACCTAGGCACCAAAATCAAGAGTTGGGACAAACTATGAATTCACTACATAGAAGTGGCTCTTTGTGAGCTCACAGTGCCAGTTCAGTGACTCCAGTTTTTGTTATATGTGCATCCCCATTCCCTGGAGTTTTATTCTAGTGTTGGAAGATTAACTTTGCACTTAGATGCATGGGATCCTGACTCTCATGCCATTTAGAGCACCTTGAAAAATCTACTCAAAGCTATGTAAACCATCAAATTATTAAAAGCTTCAGAATCATACTTACGATAAGGATGAAGCCTTGCAGAATCTGGATCTCACAGCTTACATCCTGTCAAATATACAAGGAAATGATATAGTACCAATTCATGAAAACTTCTAAGTGCAGTGTTATTTATTTAAAGTCAGTTAAAGATTGACATCAATTTTTGTCAGGAGAACGAAAGTAATGAAACATCATGTGAACTTTGACTAAAGAATTAACATTAACGTGTTTACAGCAGAATTCAATATAAACTTTATAAAGGTATCTACCAGTACAATACTAATAAATTTTAAAAATAATATATGTTAAGCCTTTATTACAGGTAGAGGTTATACTTACAGGCTCATCAACAGCAGTGCTGATCTACATCCTACTTAAATACTGTTGAATGAAGAAAAGGGGGACTACTGCACCAAACCACAACCTGTAAATAGCAATAGGAGAAAACTTTCAACACCTAAGTTAACATTTACTCCAGAATCACATAATACAACATTAGATAAACAAAATAAATCAGTCATTAGGCAAACTTACCTGAATTTGGACCCTTATCTATTCCTGGTTTTCTGCTTCATAGGGCTATTTCACATCTTGCAGTACAAACTAAATTATTCTTATGGAAGTGTCTAGCATCTTCCTCCTGCATGGTGTCGCCTGTCAAAAGCTTTCTTGCTCATGAATACCAAAGTAGCTGATGTGACAGTGCAGCACCAATGACTGGTAATTTCATTCAATGTTGTCATGGGTTTCTTGTCTATGGACGGGTTAATTCTATACTGTACTTAAATAGTACTTCTGTGTGTGATGAATTGTCTAATCATCTTTGACTTTCTCACGAGTTTCAAGCTTTATATTACAAGTATTTAATCCAAAAGCACACAAATAAACCTGATAATAAGAATTAAAAAAGAGGAAAGGCAAGAAGCATCCTGTTAGATATGAAGCATATCTGGATGCAAAATAATCATTATATGGATCTAATAAAACAAATGAGAAGATGGTACCAATTTATTAACCGATTCCTCTACAGATCCTCTCAGTGATGATGATTAATAACCAAGAACAATTAAAATATTTCATAAATCATATTCTTCATATACATTCAACTCTTCACAAGTGCTTTCTGGGGCCCACCCATTCCACTACAAAGCATAGCCAAAATGGACTGTATAAAAAACATGCAGTATACTAATGGCAAAGCACTAACAAAGCCTTGCTTTGTAGTAAACAGGCAGGCCCCAGCAGACCTTTCCTTGCAGAGGGGGAGGAGGTCGGGATAATCAACGACAATACTTCAACAGCCACATGAATGCTGACCAGAACGTCAAACAAGATGAGGCTTGCTGGCTGCCATCTGTTCCAGAGACAATTCTCATTAAAAGAATGTACGTATGGTAATACTTAAAATGGATTTATATAGAGTATTAAATTACACATGTAATTCTTCTATAAAAATAGAAAACACATCTGACATGAAGGTTTTCATATTTCTCATAATCATGAATAAAATTGGTTTCACAAAACCAAGGAGACCATAAAGTCTGTTAATCCCTTTATTAAACTGCTTACCTTGGGTGTGAATCCTCTTTAATCTCTCTCTCGTCGCTGGTCTCGGCGGTCTCTTCGTTCTCCCCAGCTACCCTTCTCACGACGGTCACGGTACCCACCGCCCTTTGAACAAAAAATTAATCATATAGGCACTATGTTTTCAACCAAAGGATTAATTTCCCAGAAAAAAGAGGACAGCACAAAGAAAAGCAAATCAGAAAAAGATAAATCTTCCATTTGTCAACACCTGTAAATGCTTCCTTTCAACATTACCTGCATTCCGCGGGCGAAAAAGGGCTTCTGGTCCAAGATACGCTCATTGTTCTCCACCAAGTTATAGAGCTTATCTGCCAGTTGCAGTGAGAGTGACTGCAATGATGAAGGCTCTGTGCGATGCATCACAAGGCAGGAAGTTGGCTCATCAAGGGATGCCTGAAATGAACATGTGAATTCAGAAACCATGTAGCCTTACCTGAACATTATTCATCCACTACTGCATAAAAAATGACAGATAAATGATGGACATATGAGTAATCATTTCTCACCATAATTTCCTCATTGATGATCATCTTGCTAATAATGGCATGCACAGTCCCATGGAGCAACTCAAACATCTCTGACAGCTTGATAAGGGAGATGGAGTCATAAACATGAGAGTAGGTGAAAAGATATGTGCGCAGGCTCTCCTCTTGGATTTTGCCTCCCAGCATGGTGCGCACACGGTCAGGTTCGTGGAACAAGTCCCACACCTTAGAGTTCATCTTGTCATTCAGCAAGAGATTCCTGAAGAAACCATTTGTTAGTGGCTATTCATAAAAAGAATACAACATATTTATATTAAACACCGACTGAACTGATAAACTGTACATATCCTATACTTCCTACCACACCAGATTTGCAGCTAGAGTACACTATACAACTTGCCCACCTGCATTGCTTCCAGTTGCCATTGCGCATGGCCTTGGAGGCGGCCACCACGTGTTCCCTCATACTCTCCGGAGGGCCTACCAGAGACTGACGCTCTGAATTCTTCAGCTGATGGTGGAATGACTTGGAGATCATACGCCTACGAGCATCAAATTCATGGGCAGCCATGTAGGGGATTTCAATAAGCATGGCTGAGACCAAATAAACGCACTCCAGCATCTAAGAAAAAATGTGGGAAAATTCTAGATGAAACCAATGCAATATATTCATTCAAAAGTTTACATACTGATCCATACCTTTTCCAACAAATGTTTAATCAATAAAAGTAAAGAAAGCACTGTAACCTTACCTCCAGATTAATGTGTTGATGGAAAGGAATTTGCCTCTGCTTTTCCTGCTTCTCCTGCTCGGTGGTTCGCTCATGTTGTCGCTATACAGGAACAAACTTTATTAGTATCCCTCCATATTTATTAACTTAAACATTTTAAATTGTCAGTAAACCCACATTTACACCTCTATTTCAAATATCATATAACAAATAAGGAAAGTAATCTAAAACACTCCTTACCTGGGGAAGAAGGCCCTGTGCAAGAAGTTCCTTTGCACGACCACCAGACTGGATGTCCAAGAGGGCATTGTGAGCTTCACGGATGTTGCCATGACGGAAGGCACACAGACCAAGCTGAACCATGGTACGATTGTACAGAATTTGGGTTGGCAGATCTGAGTGGTGGATGGTTTCCTGCAAGAAATTTGTAGAGTAAAATTATTGCAATAGACTGTCCTACCACAAAAACTTACAAGAATGTACCAAAAAATAGCTGCATACTAGATTTACTTCTTTCCAAAATAGTAGTTTTATGAATTCTTGTCAATGATGAAATGAAATAAATTTAAATAATCGTTGCCTTATCCAAAATAATAAAAGCAAAGCCCAATGTGAACAACTATCCTTTACCCACATCTATCGTAAAGTTAAGTTCCAACAATCAATCATTATAAGAAAGATTTAGAATCAACACAAGTTAGCTATGACTACTGGCAAAAAAGTAAAAGTTCAACAAAAACAAAAATTCCAGCATACCTGTAGATGAGCCATCAGCATCAGATCACGTGCTTCATACCACTTGTCATGCAGTGACATGTGGTAAATGTGACAGAGCACGGCACGTGTACGCAGACGATCTGTGTTGTCACGCACATAGATATACTTGCAGAGCCTGTCCATCTCTTCCACACTGGTGTCATCAGTTTTGGGGATCTCACCCTGAAGCAGGAGATTGGTAATTGTAATTCATATGTAAAAATAAATTCATTAATCACCAATCTCATTTTCATTTGATTTTTTGAGTGAATAACATGTGCAAAGCTATAAACCAAATAAACTATGCATATATTAAAAAGCTAGGAAAAAGCATAGTTATAATCAATTCCAGACATCCTCAAAATGTATATAAACCAATAAATAAAAGTACATATGTACATAACTATTGCCTTTTCTTACCACAGCCTGTTTGGCAGCACGAGGCTCATATTTATAGTAGAGATGCTCAATTTTCCTCAAATAGATGCGGCAGATGTCAGAGGGCATTCCGTTCTCTTCCTCATACTTCAAAAGTTTGTCAATGATAGCACAAACACGGATCTCATCACGGAGACGAACAATGTATTCATTGCTGTGAGCATCACAGGCCTTGAAAAAGAATGCATTTGCTGGTTAGTCATAGGAAGTTTATTTTTTGGGGTTTCAAATTAAAAGACTTAAAACTAGATCCTTACCACATTCCTTCCATCCCAAATTAATGCTAACATATGCAAAAAATATATTCTTGTTTTCCATTTGCAATATACCCCAAATAATATATTCATTCTACTTAAGATGAAAAACCTTACCTTAAGCAACTTGATAAATTCCTCATCCATCCGTTCGACGATAGTGAGGGCACAGCCACGCACAAGCAGGGGAGCAGTCTCCAGGCTCTCACTCTCCTCTGTGATATGCTCTCCAATGACCAGGTCTGGGTGAGCAATCATCATGTCCAGCAACTCATCGATTTTAATGAGGACCTGGAGGGATAAACAAGACAAGAAACATCTGAGCACAGCGATACCTTTACAGTGTTGTTATAGTAATAGCCTCTTATTACTCAACCCTGGCTGTGTAAGTCAGGTCAATTTATTATTCACATTTTTCTCCCTTTCTATTGTTAGTTCAGTCATTCTTCTCAAGTCTTTGTAAATTCTAAGTTTATCATTTCATTATCTCATATTCAAGAGGTCAACTTTATTTTTGTTATGCAGTATATAAAGATATTATTTCTATATCCTTATCCACTCAAAATATCATGCCCTATACTTATCAATCATTTGGTGACAAGGAATGATATGCTATATGCAGAGTGCAGTCCCCTGAGCATACCTTGTCCCACAGCTCCACTTTCATTGGGTCAGACACTGAGGGGTTGTAGTCATAGATGGACATGATGATGTTGAACTGAATCTTGATGCGGATGGCTGGTCCAAGGTTGTTCTCATCAGAGACGTTCATCAGTTCGTGTAAAAGCTCAATCTGTTCCTTCCTGTCTGTGCCCTTCTTGCCACGGGCAGCCATGATCTCATTCAGCTTCTTGTGTACAGACTGCACATTGATCTCATCATCCTTGCCAAACATCTTGGGCTTTTCCTGGTGATCACAGATAGCAAAAAATAAATAAATAAATAGAAAGAGGGCAAAAACTATCAGTCAGCAATTTACACATTCCTAACTTTTTTGCTTTAATAGATAAATGTAGAATTAAATTATCTTGGTCAACATATTTTGCTTGGCCACTGCATCATAATACATGATGAGAAATTACTATAATTAAATATTTTTCTTAGCCAAGTTTAATGGCCTAACTACACAGACTGGTAAACCAATTCAGTCTAAAAATGAAGCTAAGCCAACATCAGAATCTCTGGCAATATGAACCTACCATTGGCATAGAGGATCCTTTCTTGACAGTTTCCCAGCCACCTTCATCATCATCGCTATCCTCCTCCTTGATCTTGGTCTCTGCTGGCTTCTTCCTCCTCTTTTTTTTGCCATCATCTTCATCTCTGTCTGTTGTCTTTTTCAAGAAATGTTCCCTATAAAAGAAAATGAAATAAATGTTTTTTAGCCTATAATCACCTGTATTGAATATTCTTTTATCAAAATGAACAAAAAGTGTAGCAGTAATAAAATATTTAAAATCACACAACTGAAATATTCAACTGCCTATTTCTTTCCAGCAACAATTACCTTCTTGGCTTGCAAAACTCACAATCTTACCTCAAAGAGTATATGCCAACATCTCCATCCGAGGAAGAGGTCTCGTCATCCGAATCGGGACCCCAGTCAATGCTGTCATCGTCGTCGTCATCATCCTCCTCAATTTCCTTCTGCTTCTTGGCAGTCCTGAAATTTAATAAAATGTTCAGTTTGTAAAGAAAGTTTTACAAAAGATTTGCAGAAATATGCTTCTCTAAAAGAAATCACCCTCATTAGATATACAGATTTCATTTACAAGTATCATCTGTTTCCATAGAAGAAAATAAAATGTTAGCATAAGCATAGCAGTGAAAGAGCCCTATTTGATGAATCATCACTTAGTAAAAATTCTTCCAGTTTCCTTACTTGGTAGATGATTCTTTCTTGAAAGTATTAGAGTCCATATCAGTTTCAAAGTCACTGTCTTCATCTTCAGCCTCCTTCATCTCAGATTCAGAATCGGGAGCATCAGGGTTTTCCCGGAAGGCAGCCAAATCAGTTTCATATTCACGAGCATACTTTCTATACTTCTGGCGGAGTGTGGTCAAACTCTTGGCATTGATCTTATTCCACTTGTGTTTCCTGAAAAATGTGGAAAACATTTTGTAAGTAAAATAATACACAAAGGTATTTTACAACTTAAATTTCCTCGAGTCAACTCAAAATTAGGTACCATTATTTGACAGACATCTAAGTTTGTTTAAAAATATTCTTTGCTACCTATGTGAAAAAGTCAGAACTGGGGTTTCAGATTATTTCAGCAGACTGCTCCTACCTGGCAGCTTTGTCTTCCCACATGTCATTGATGAAGTCCTCCAGCTCCACCAGGCAACGCAGGTAGAAGCGTGGGGTCTTGCCGCTCTCTTCCTTCTGCACAACAGGAAGGGCCTTTGTATATGCACGGCACAGGTCCTCAAAACCTGTAAAAGCACATCTGTTATTCCATGCCTAAACTATTTATCAATCAAATCTTTGATATAATCTGATAGAATATAATACACATACACATGAATACATTATCAAATAAAGTATTCACACAGTTATTCATACAATGTTAACACTATCTTAGTTTGAAACTTACATAAATTTTAATCTTTTCACCTTCTCTTCACAACACAAACTTACTTGAGAGCACACTGTACAAGTCCCTGGCTGACTTGTAGTTCTTGATGCTCTTGATGATGTTCTTGAGCTCTTCATAGCGCTTCTCCTTGGCTGAGCGGACGACACGTTTGGTGTCTTCCTCATCTTCACTAAACTGGAAAAGAAGACGTTACTGGCTATGCAACTTTAACCATGTCCTTCCAAATTACAAAAGATAATCTCATAAATCCTAATAATGTGACACTCCTCACTTAGTTCAACAATATGTAATGATATACACAAGAACCATAAAAAAAACTAAATTAAATATTGCCTTGCAAAGAAAGTTATGTACTTTGTCACAATTTTATCTCATTTATTCTCTGGACCAACTCAATACAGACTTGCGTGATATTCTTAAGTACTGCTGGCAAAAATGCTGACAAAAATGTTATTCCACTAAAAAAACATTACTCAAGCATACAATTAGATTCAAATTACCGCGCCCAAAAATCTGACATCGAGAATAATTCACAGGAAAAGTAAAAGGTGGGGGAGGAAAAAAAAGAGAGAAGAGAGGTAAAAGAAAAAAGGACGAAGCCTCACCACGAAGGCAGCCCCGGAGATGGCTGGCTCCTTAACGGTCTCCTCCTCGCTCGACTCGGACTCGGTCTCAGAGTCGGACATGAAGAAACGGGAAGTCATGTTGGCGGCTTCTTCTGTCCTTCCGCGTTATATCTGTGGAAAGACGAGTAGTTCACGACAAGCAAACCAACAAACAAACCACAAACCAACAAACAAACCACACGTTCACATACCAGATTTTCAAGGAATTATTTGAAGCAGATCAGCAACACAAGATTAATTTACGTTCAAGCTTCCTATATAATGCACGAAGTTACTCTACTCGTGTTAAATTTGTTAATAAAGACTAGATATTTCATCGTCCTTCCTAGTAATGATGCAACAGAAACTTGCACCTTGTTTAACCACACATACCCTCCTAACAATTCGTCCTCACGAACTCACACGCACTCCAACAACTAAAAGACCAAAAGGATTGAGGAAAAACGGCATAAAATGTGTTAATGGAGTCTTATTTCCTCAAAAGTAAAAAGAAATCTGCTTTCCTCTCCCGGCAGCTGCTGTCAAGACGCCACGCCGGAACTACTATCACACTTTAAATCCCCTTTTCGCTACAATCTAGCTATAGGACACACTCGCAAATACTCCTCTCCTCCTTTTATATAACCTATATACTTATCTACGGCGTTCGGATGGACCAAAAAGGGGGAAATGAGGGATATTCACGACATTTCCTCTCACTTACAATGTGTTTTGGCGAGAGGCTCGGCCAAGAAGGAACGTTAAGGCGGCGGACAGAAATTTTGCTTGTATCTTCTTCTCTGAGTTGATAATATTATTATTTTTAAAGATCAATTATTTAAGCTATTGTCGATTGATTTGAGTTATGGATAGCCTAAAGCAAAAGAACTAATAACTTGTACTTTTTATTTTCTCGGTAAATATGTAACAGTTTCCCCCGCGTAAATTCAACACGTGCATTGGGGGGGGGGGGGGGGGGGGGACATAATAAATAATACATCAACAAGATGTAAGAACTTTATCATTATCTTTTATAATTACTGATAGATAATCGCATTAACATGATGAAAAGAAAGATAAAAGTCTCACGTGTAAGTAAAACACGAGTATGAAACATGGAAAATTTCCAATAAAAGCGCACAAAAATACATAAATAAATAAAGCAATGGAGAGTGACGGAAGTAACATCGAATGGGATGACAGAATTGGTATCATTAATTAGAAAGCAATCAACACCGCATTAATACAGCAAGGTCGCAGAAGGAATTCGAAAGTTCTAGAAATAATTGGCTTCGCTGGAGGCTTTCTGTCGCACAAACCTCGAAAAAAGACATCTGAAAGCGGGGGCTTCCGGCGGTTCTGTGCATTAAACTAATTTTTATAAGT
>NC_061854.1:32551260-32573760 GCF_019202785.1 Penaeus chinensis
TATCGCCAAGAAAACTATGAAATAAAACCAACAAAGTACTAATAAAACAAACACACACATTCGTCAGAAATTAATACAACACAATAAAATACAACAAGAACTCACTAACGACTAACGACCCATCACAACCAGTCGTTTGCGCGGAACAAAGCTGTTGCACCCTACCAGGAGGCCGAGGACGCGCGTGGCCGGCTGTGCACTCCGCCAGACCACCGACAGGCCACTGGGGAGTGAAGAACAACAGGCGAGCAACAGGATCGAGGCCGAAGAGAAGATGGCGCCGAACATAAGCATCTTGGCGATGCATCTCGTTTTACTTGTGAGTACAGGGGTGTTTGTTTTCACTGAGTGTTGGTTATTGATGGTCGTAAATATATATTGGTATTCTTTTTAGTTTCACACAGCCATCTAATCTTGGTTATTATTCCTTTCAATTATCAACGGAGCAATGTGCGTGGATATCTTGCTTTCCATCGCAAATGGTATACATGAAAGTATTAGTAATGTTGAAGTGACCGCACCCCTCTGAAATAAAAATCCTTATTACCTTGGAAGTCCACAAATATCGCCGTATGAACCAAAAACCTTAACCGGAGGCTTCGTCTCCCAGACCTGCATCCGATCACCGTATTCCCTATCGGTGGCTCCGCCTCCCCGATCGCCGGGGACTTGTGCTTGCTCGACCAGACGTCTTCTCAAAACCTTCAGAACAACGAGGCCGCGCTCAGAGCCTCTGAGGGTTTCATTGCCCACAATGCAACCATCTCGAAAGTGGCTTTGTTACACGCTACCTAGGTTTTGTAACTCCTTTAATGCACGGATAACTTGCCTACAACTGACACTCAAAAATATTCTTTGATAACCATAAAGGACTATAAAATCACATATTTTCCGCGAAATGACGAAAATATCCGCTGCTTATCACCGCTCAGAAACCAAGTCCACACCAACCTCACACAGCCAGAGTTCTTAATGCCCAAATTTCTACAAGTTAGCATGAAGTCCTTATAAAGGGGGTTCAGTTGAGCTTGCCCCCCTATCTAGGAAATAAATAGGAGGAGGAAAGGTTCCGTATGGATTTTGCGTTCGCATGATGCCCTGTTTTGGGACTTCGTCTCAAGAGGTGCAGCGAGCGCTCTCGGTAAATACCGCCAAGGTCCACTCGGTGCTCTTGCCATTTTACGTAGGAAATGCCGCAGGCGAAGTCTTAAGTTTTGTCTGTCAGTTGCAGGTCATAAACTTTATATAACAATCAAAATTACCGGGGGGAGCAGGGTTGTTTCGGGGGCTGCCTCCCATCACCCCCTGGCAAACCTCTTCGATTTGCACGATTAGAACTGAAACTCGGGAGGAGAGTGGACTTCGGCTGCGAGCGGCGTTTTCTGCATTATTTTCCTCTATTTGTGCCGTTACTGTTCGTGTCTACAGATGATTTCTTGTACCGACGACTACACCTCTTGTCCTCTATAAGACCATCTTCAATTTGCTCAAGCTTTGTACGTTTATACCGTAAAAAAATATCCGAAAATGTTTAAGAACCTGCCAAAATGTAGACCTTTGCAGAGCTGTGGCTCTCGGTTGCAGATAATACAGGTAGTCTACTAACGGAAAAAGTAACGCCCCAATAGTTCTCTATTATTAGAGTTCAAAGCAACTTTCTGACCAATACAAAATATTAGATATATTTTGGGAAGTGTTTTTTATCGGGTGTAAAGTTACAAAATCAACATTAACAAAATCCAAGTATGCAACCATAAGCTTTAACCCATAAGGGGTTTTGGAAGAGGGGGGCACCTGTGATGGGAAATAGCTTAGGTTTCAAAGGCGAAGTGTGACATGTCTTCAACCTCCTTTGACTTGTTCCCCTTATATCGTTAGTGAAATGTTAAACATTAAAACGAATGGCCAGTGCTAAAATTCCTTTTTCCTCGTTCTCGTCATTACTTGGGCAAACCTACATGTCTACTGCTGAATGGTCAGAATATTTTTCTTGGATATGCTTTCATTCTAAACTTAATGCTTCACGCCCAGCCTCTTTTACTGAACATATTTCGCAATATAAATATAGTACGAAAATCAATCGTATGAGAAAGTACATTTAAAAACGACCATAGCAACATTGACCAGCCACCTGTGTGATCAATGTTTTTCCGTTTTTCTAGAATTCTAGAATTCTGTGACCGTAGGTGAATACTGTCCAAACTATGAATCAAACCACTTTTTGTTGATATATCATACCAATTAATTTGGACAAACCTATTAGCCATCGCTTGTAATTGATATCTAAAATTCACCAATCTTGACGGAGGTATTGTGTGCCCGTGCTACTATGCAATCCATTTAAAATCTCCAGTCCTTTTTAGGTTTCAGAATCTAAATGATATATCCTTGCATCTGTAGTAAGAGTTTCGCAGGCTTACAGGATGTAATTAAATGCAAATATTTTCCAGTGAAAATGATTTATCTTGCTAATCGGTGAAATCGCATACAATTCCATTTTTCCACTTATCTAAATAGGCTTTTACAGCCTAAAGGTCCAGACAGGAATAAAAATAAACCGACAACCCCGTTTCCTTTCAGGTATTGGCCGCTGTGGATGCTAAGCCTCCCGCCGAAGACGCGAAGCCAACCCACGGGGGCGCTTACGTGGCCTCCGATGAAATTCCTGAAGGGCTCCTGGAAATCGACAACCACGGCCGGATCACTGTGCCCGAGGGCAATTCGCTGCCCCCACACCCAGCAGTAGGGTCAGGCCACAACGCTCCTCCCAGTGGTAGGCTATTTGCGTTTTGTTTCATGTCATTGAAATGGCTGAATGTTTTAACTTTCGTTTGACCATACAGGTGGAATTATGGAACTAATTCTTGCCATATATGATGATAATGGAAAAATAAATCGCTAGGAAAACTGGTACTAATCTAATAGCATGTCACAAGATCTCTTCATCCTACTTTTGATAATCTTAATGAAGTTCAGCACAGAGGATGTTACACTCTGATCTCTCCTTGGTTAGTGTCCTGGAAGACTTATTGTCACTATGAAGGGTACAGCTTCAAGATAGTTTCCAATATACACGCTTCACTATAAATGTAGCCTGTATGAAATTGTAGATGTGTTCGACTTGCAGTGATGGAATTCCCAGAAGAAAATGGAAAATAAATTTGTAATTCATTTGTCTAGATGTTTTGACCTAATTTGCCAAACCTACCTTGCAGGCAAATGAGTTCCTATAAAGCCAGGAAAGGGAGAATAGGAAAATGCGATTATGATAGATCCTTCACTATAATGCTTTTTAATGGCATCTAAACAGTAATTATAAAGCTTGTGCCAACACGTAGATGGCAAGTCCCACTGATGAAAAGGTGGGGATGACCTTATAGTTCGTGGCACTCAATGTGTTGTTCGTGTAAACGCATAATCTACCCCCAACCATTGCTGTAAGACCAAGCCTTTCTTGACGGAGGCCTGTTACCACTTGGGAAGGTGGCCGTTGGTGTCGGTAGGATACAGTACTTCTCACGATATGGCACTAAATATCACAACGATAATGGGTATTTTTTCCAATTTTATGTATCCTTTGCTACAGCTGCCTCATGGTAAATTGTAGGGTGGAATGCACCATGTTGAAATTTGAAACGGATGGACAGGGGTGACACAAGGTTCCTTGGTATTCCTTTCTGTACATTGAGTTTTCCAATTTAGGACTGGGAGTAGTTGTATCAAAATTACTTGAGGAGGATAAAAACAAATGCATATATATACATGCTTTTAATAGTGTTGTTGCGGCTTTACCCAAACCAGTCTTACACATTATTGCAAACCTTAACGATGCAGGGATTACATAGATGTCAGTTATGGCACCAAAGCTAAGCTTTCATAGCAGTATTAAATTAGCCTTCACACCAAAATGTTCTTTAGCTGGGAATTCAAGCGCATGTTATTTATTTTAAAAGTTTTTCCTTGAAGGTGGTAGACTTGGTGGTGGTGGTTTGGTTTGCGAAGTTCTAGCTTCGCTCGGGCCTTCTAGATATGGCCCGGCGTGTGTCAGCTTTTTACGGCTATCTCATTGAGTTGTCTGACACTCGGTGCTTACCGTGGCGGCGGGATTGACAGCAAGCGCTCCTGCCGCCATGGTGTAAGCATTTCGCATAGCCTCTTTACCAGCACGGCGGCTGTTGTGGGCGGTCCATGTCTCAGGAATTGTGTGTGGTTAGGTAGTGGACTAGTGTGGCGTTCGGCTCGCCGCAGTGCTTGCAGCACCATTCATCGCGTTCGATTGTTGGGATAATCTGCCATGCACAGTGGTAACCTAGGCGCATTCTGTGAAGAATGACTTCGGTACCTCTGTTGCTTACTTCAGAGAGTGCCAGTGGTTCAGAGCCTGTGGCGTCTGAGTACCAGCTGGCCGAGGGGGAGGTTCTCGTTTCCTCTCTGTGGAGCTGCCGTAGGAAGGTACGACCGACCAAGGCACACTTCTCCATAAGTAATTTTCGGCTCGGTTTTATCGTCATGGGATTTGGGGGCATACCCCTGCCAGCGACGGCTAGTCTGTCAGCGAGCTCGTTCCCTCTGATGCCGATGTGGCTTGGGACCCAGTTGATGATAATTCTTCTACCCTGAGCAAGAATTCTCTGTGCTATTGTGAGAATCGTGGTCAGTAGGTAGATGTTGTCTGTGGGTGACCTGTGCTGAAGACAGTCAATGGCTGCCCTGGAGTCTGTGTGTATGACCACGTGTCCTTCCCTTAGGGACGCGTGGCCTAGGGCTCCCATGATTGCAACTGCCTCTGCCTGTAGCGAGGAGGCGTTGTCTGTTACCCTCATGGATCGCGTGGCATCCCTAGCTGCAAAGCCGGCGCCTGCAGTGTGGCTCAAGGGATCGACCGATCCATCCGTGTAGTATGTTCTACTACCCGGAGGAGTGATGGCTGCAATGACCCAACCACATTTTCGGCCATGTTTTATTGACAAATACTGCCACAAGTCGTATGACAGTAACTTGATATTCCTATTGATATTAGTCCTTTTTGTCTCCCAAAGTATCTGAACTTGCCTCTTTTCCTGGGGCTTCTCTTTGCCGTCTCCATAGTGAAATGATGCGATTAGTATTTTAATGATTCTTGTTTCAACTTGCAAAGTCATCCTGGCAATATACGTTGTAAGGAGTGTTACGAAAGAAAGTTGTGGTTTTTAGCTCCTCTGAAACTGTGGTAAACTGTTCACAATATGAAAAGGTTATTTTGCCGCATACATCCTAAGGTTATGTCGGCTCAGATTCTGTAGAATTACACTAAAAATTAGACCGTAATAGTTAATGTTACAAATGCTAGCACAACCTAATAGCACACTTTTCTAGGGAAATTGCTTTAAATTCTAGGCAAAAGCTTGGGTTGAATAGAGTAATTTGGCCAGAACTTACGGATTCAATCGCTCTCCCTTGTCTTTTTCGCATTTACTCAATTTTCTTGTATATTGTTTTCAACTAGTGTAGTTCCTCGTATCTTTGGGACCCTAACCACTATTCTGCTGTAAGTGCCTTCTTCACTTTGATTTTTTTTTAGTTTATCTTCCTTATTTCACAATCTCAGAAGAGATAGAATTTATCTTGGTTTTATCCTTGGTGTATATACATAAAAGAGAAAAAAAGTACCAATCCAGAAGCTGGCACAGAATTAATCGGTTACCTCTGTGTAAAAAAAAAAAAAAAAAAAAAAAAAACTATCTACACTGCACTACATTTTCCCGTAATATTTTTATTGGTGTGAGACTGCAAAATAAGAGTTGTTTCTATGCAAAACCATAAAATCATGTATGTTCTTGAAATGGAGCTAGGAAAGATACTGTGGTCAATATTTTGCAACTTGGAATATCAAATGAGGTTAAAGCGTATTAATCTAAATAATAAACGCTTTGCATTAAATGAACTTTATTTCCTAATAGTAACAGAATGTAATGTGTAATGTATGTAATCTCTTTAGAATTCATAGATTATGCGATATTTTCTGTCGGGAAATTTACCTATTAGAAAGGTATCACTGCCATGTACTTTTTTCCGAGAAACTGCGAGCAAATATCCTTCCAACTTGTAACAATTTGTCATACCTTGATATATGAAAATGCTGTGTGACCATTCAGTATATTTTACGCCTTGTATATCTTCCACAAGAACAAGTCCATATTTGAATACCGTTTAACGTTAGCGGGACATTACATTAAACTGACTGCACTAAATTCATTCATGATCACCTTCATTCACCGCCCTCTCCTAGCTACCTCTATTGTCTGCGTCATTACCCTTTTTGTAGTATGTTTAGACATGGTGTGGAGTCTCATTTATTGACATTATTTTATCTTCACTACACATCAAGGCTTCATATGAGAACATTATGAGCTGGACTCAAACTACTGCCTTCTTTGATGGGGAAGGGTGACCATCTTGGTCATAACCTGGTGATGAGCTTGATCATCCTAGGCGCGCACAGCATGCCTGACATTTGACCTCCGGATCCCTGACCGTACTTCCAGGTGGGTGGGACAATACATCCTGCACTGGCGAATCACAACTGATCCAGTTATTGAAACTCCTTCAGTCGGTCGCCGATGGCGTGATTTGAAGGTAGCAATGGATCCTGAGTTCAGTAGTCATTTGTCCACCAGCAATTTCAAGACCAATGAAAGCCTCTGTCGTCTACCGAGGTTTCTGCCCACATCTTATGGGCAGATCCGAAGGTTGTGCTTCTTGTTTGTGAACCTGAAAATGGAAAGAAGTCTTTCCACTGAACTAGTACAACTATGCAGAAATTCGTATGGTAACAAATACACTGGTTGGTCTCTTTTGCAATGAATTGCATCAACTATGGGGTCATGAAGCAGCCAAAGATAATTAAAGTTCAAATCTATATCCAGGTGGACAGCCTTGACCGCAGGGCTGGCAAAACGGGTATTCTTTTCTTCCACTTCTAAAAATAGGAGTCCAAGAGACTTCGAGCGCTGCAGGGCAACCTGTAACTTGAATGTTGTAAATGGAAAGTCAAAATACATGGAACTCGTTAGGGTTCCATTGAGACTTACCACATACTTTGCACTAGGTTGGTAGTCACTAGGATGCAGGTGGAGCAAGTAACCCCTGCTTCCTACCTGCGGTACAAGAACCCCATCCCAATAGGACTCGTAGTAACCTTCACTTTTGATAGCCGTCCATCACTTCATCAGAAGCATTGCATGCGAGTTCTCAGGGATGCAGATTGGCAAGGCCTGCTTCCCCAGAGCCTCCTAACAACCTACTGGTTGGCTTGATCCTGTTTGCAGGTGTTTACACACTTTGCCTCAGATCTAATTAACAGGTGGATAACATGAACTGCTTGTTATTTCATCTGCTGACACACTCACAGAAAACCTTTACTCTCTTAAGGCTGTGAATTGGACTTGTAGAAAGAAAATAGAAAATTAAAGCTAAGCAAGACCCAATCTGATTCTTGTCCAAATTGAGTTTATTCCAGAAATGACATTCGAGTTGCCGAGTAGCACGTATGTTACATTCAACCGACGTTTGGCGGGTACTTTATGGGCTTGACCTTTTCATCTGCGGTCAGGTCACCGGATCAGAGTGCGATAATTAATCAGTTGTATGGGAATCTAAATATAAGGAAAGTAGATGTTTTATCTGTATATATACACACTGAAAAATATTAGATGGGAATTGTGGTCTTCATGTAATGGGACGCATTTAGATTAGAATGGATGTGCAAATTTTCTGAATGGAACTTGTACGAAAAATCACGTCCATGTACTTGTACACAAGGAAGCTTAAAGGAAAACTAAACCTTTCAAAAATTGCTTTGTAGCTTGTACACATTAATTGAGAAAAAATAAAAACAAATTTTGACAGTTTAGTGTTCCTCCTGGGGCAGCTATATTAGTTTCAGGGTTTGAAGAACTCCAGTAGATACAAGTACTGGAGTGTTAGGTCATTTCGGTGCCAATGTCATGTAGGGGATACCCTTCAGGCACGTGTGTAGGGCTAGAGACAAGTGTTGACCTAAGGGTGGTTTCGTATCATTAACTCGTGCATTGCCTGTCACTTCCACAAACAATAAGGCCGAACCGTTTCTTTTAAGGGAGCATACCCTTCAACTATTTATTATTGATGGTGATTTGTGAGGCATTAAATGTAGGGTGCATGGCCTGATGACTGCTGTATCTGCATTCGGTAGCGGTGTTGGTTGTTATTTACTAAGACCATTAAGATTATCGTAAGTAAGGGTTACAGTGGGAATGATGAGTGTTAGCCTCCTGAGCCATCTTGTCTTGACCCTGGGAGTGCCTAACTGGTGAATCGGGCCGGAGATCTCTGCTGTGATGACCCTGAGGGTTATGTCTCGGGCCAGCATGTAATCCGGTCAGTGGCTGTAACGATATAGGTATACTTACCATTTGAGGGAAGAGGGCCGACTTTGTCGATATGAACATGTTGGCAGTGTTCAGCAGGTGCTAGAAAGTTCTGGATAGGGGCTGAGGTATGGAAACGTCTTGCTTGCTGACATTGTAAGGCAGCTGCAGCACCATGCTCTGACCTTGTTTATGGAGGGCCAAACAGATCTGTGGGGCCTCTATTCCTCAGTGGTCGCGGTAGAAGCACGGCGACGACGAACGGCGTTAGTTTTCGTATTTTGGCCTAGTGTTAATATCAGGTTGATGTCGGTTCACCTGTTAGTGTGGTAGCGGCATTTAACACGAGCATGGCATGATTTTTAATGCAAGTAAAACATTCAGGAAGCTACAAATGGAAAATGTACCAGACGACTGTGAAAATGACTATACACCACGAATTACTTCTCAAAACTCTGGATATTTTTTTAAATGCTCAGATTCTGCCAAACACGGATTTCTCTCGTTATATCCACTGTTTACATTGAAAGAAAGTATCGCTGGAGGTTTTAAATGATCGTATCCATCGGGAGTGAGCTCTGTTTATAAGAGTCTGAATCTTGTGCAATTGGATAACTAGTGATCAAATGTTTGTTAAAGCCTGTAGTATATCAGCACATCAAGACCGCTTTTCATTTGGTATTGTTTGAGTCTAAGATTACACGGTAGCGGTTCAGGGTGATTTTAGAGAGATTTGACCCACTGAAGCAATGCTACATTATATGACTTGGACACTCGTAGTTCTTACCATGTCGTTTTATAGACGCTAAATATTTACTTCATATTATACCCATGTAAAGTGAATATAAATTAAATATACAAAAACATGTTATGCATCATTGCAAACTATTTTCATATCAAGAGATCAGTAATATACTTAACTGAGAGGTTCGCAAAATGTATTGCAAAGTATTGCGCTGTGCTTGGCTGGCTGGAGTGTATCTAGAGCAACGGTCTTCTATCCCTAGACAGCCACACACTGAGCATACTTGTCCCTCCGTGGAGAAACCTCATCCCTAATAAGAACAGTGTGTCTGCAATAACCTGGATTTACTACGCATTTGAAGATTCTATGAATATCACCGCAAATAGATTAAAATAGTTTAACACTAAGCTTGGTAAAAACAATCCACACATTTTATTAATCATCATACATCATACAATTTTACCGATACAGAAAATCTGACCATAGTCTTTCCGGTAACATCTACCGCTATTTGTGTAATCAGTGGTATAAGACGTCATTATGGACTGATCAAAACTAAAAAGGAAAGGAAGCAAGTGCTAAAATTGAAATTTAGTAAAATATTGTAGATTGTGACACCACCTTGCCAGCCGTACGATTATACCGTGCAAAACCCATCTTTAAATTTCATCCATTGTTATTTCAACTTAATTCTATCTTTTATTTGTGAATAGTATTCCATAATTCTCAGGTTTGCATTGTCCACTAGGGCGTAAATAATGTCTCAAGTGCGCTCCGTGTCTTCGGCAAGTCGGATTGGGGTTCATTTGCTTTCCTTGATCAAATGAACGTTTGTCTGGATGATAATTTTTTGAAGCATCATTACTAGTTGTAATAAATATTAGTACAATAGTACAGTAAAAATATAATAATCACCGTTTAGACAATCCGGTAAGCTTCCCAGTAATTGTACTGGTTTTTGTTTTAGCATCATTTTTCCTTCTTTAGCTGGGAGGAAATACCAACACAGCGGCGCCGAGCTAGGCGGGGATTTTCATCTCCCTTCCCTTTACAGTTAATGAATAATCCTTCTCTGTAAAAGGATCCCTGGTCATAGTAGACTGACCAGGGATCTAGAAGAAAGATCTAAGGACATGTCAAAGTTACCTTTGTTTCCTAACTTAATTCATACTTCTAAAAAAAAAGTCATAGCTACGGACAAAACTGAATAATTCCCTATATACATGCACCGCACAACCTTACCGCTTCCTTGCAGACCTAAGCACTTGTACATCCATGAAAATGGCCAACTTGTACTAGTGGCCATGGAAGCTGCTAGAAACGAAACTTGAATACACTTCAACAGTAGCAGGAAGTGGCGAGCTCAGTGAGCTCACAGCTAAGGCGTGATTGCAAATGTGACAGGCGTGTTCCGACCTCGAATGGATAGTCGTGATGACTTTGCTTCCTGGGTTCGGATCAGAGGTCGCTAGTGTCTGTTTTGGACACCTCATCGCTGCTTCAGGGGCATTGTTGTTGTTTAGTGATACCTTGACTCCTCAAGGGCCTCTCACGATCAAGAGATTTACCTTGTTAATTACTTGGGTAGCGTTTGGTGTGTGGTAGGCCGCCACCCTTCGAGCAAGGGATCGGAACCTGTGTATCTGCGAGACTGTAGACGACGTGTAGTGTTGTGTAGTGTCTAAGTATACCTGTACAGGATTAGTCGAGCGGGCGCGATAAGAATAAATCGAGCATTTCTCTATATTTTCGTTTTGTTTACTTCCATTAGACGGCCAATTTCTACATTGTCCAATTTGTCTTAAATTCAAGAAAACTAATCTTATGGGATTGCTGAACATTATCCATTCAGTGGAGAAGAATACTTCAGTGTTATGACTTTCATTTGCAGATAATTTGGGCATGATTCCTATTCTTGTACTGACAGTTTTAAGTTTCTTCTATTTTCCATAATAAGGTATGTTGAGTTTGCTTTCCATTGATCCTCTTAGATTAATTTAATATTCAATAAAAGTAAGAAGTACAATTTTTTATTTATTTTTTGTAATGTCTTTTCGGAGCTCTTAGAGGAATAAAGAAATTTCTCCCCCGTTGCCATAAAATTGTATCGGTGCTCTGGTCTGAGCTATGGTCTTCCCCATAACCATTGCCCATAGAGACCAAAAGGACTAAACTTGCATAAAAATAGATAAAAATAAGTGACTATTACGGACGGCGAGGGCGGAACTCGTTTTGTCGCGTGCTGCCTTCCGCAGTCTTCCAGGGAGTATACATCACTTCGCTCCCCACGGATGCGGCAGCCTTAATATTCTTGGGCAGGCCGACACTGCTTCTCTTGGCGCTTTCTTCCGTCAGGTAATCTTTGAAGGGACACTCGAACAATGGCGTTGTCCTTCAGGCCCTGTGAATCACGACAGATCTTGAAGGGGCCTTGGATATGGCTTAGAGGCTGTGACGCTGTAGATTTAACCTCAAAGTAATCTAAACGTAAGAATAATTGCGTGGACTGAATGGTGGTGATAATAGAATGGAAAGCCTAGTTTAGTACTTAGTACTAAGGGAACTGTTCATATAGTCCTGACGAAACTTAACCTAGGATCGCCGGACCCTTAGTCACTGTTGCTGCTGATACCTCTAGGACTCCATGATTTATATTCTTCAGAGTTTCGGTTCGCTTATAGGTACGAGACGACATACTGTTTCCGAACAATGCCCTTCATAAAGCTCTCGCTAACTTGTTGCTACGTGTGCGGTAATCTTGTCCGGTGAACTTTTTTGGGTGTGATCTTGTGCAGGTAAAAGATTGATTTTCTTTATTGGTGGCAAGAATGGATGAGTCGAGGCAAATTGTTACTCGTTTAAACCTTTCAGAATTTCTGAACCCCTCTGCTTCCTCGTTTCATCCAAATTCCGTACTTCCTACATTTTTTTGTAGAATTTTCAGTAGATTTAGTACATCGGCAATAATGTTAGCCTGTTTTAGATTATCGGTAAATCACAGAGCAGAATAATCAGTTGATCCCAATTTTAATATACTAGTCATTTTAGACTTCATATTAACCTCCCTCCCCCCCTACAGATTACTCCGATGGCGGTAACGTCCCCGTGCACTACAACCACAAGACCCGCGCACCGTATCCCAGTCCCGTCAGCGCTCAGCAGCACACAGGCTACCTCAGCAAACCCAAGAGGCGGATTGAGGACACACAGGTGGATTGTCTTAAAACACACATGCTTGTTACCTTCAAGTAAGTCGATTTAAAGAGATTCAATGTCTCGGTTCTTTAGATTAACAAAACGGGGGTAATTTGAGGTTTTCTTGTAGTTTTTTTAAGTTAATATATATCAGAATATTATGTACTATTCTTCGTTTTTTTTCTTCTGTACAAGATGTTTGTACAAGTCGATGCTTTACCTCGCATACAATACTCGAAATGCTTTTCTGGAGCGATATATCCTCTTTTGAAAGCGTATTGCAAATATTGCAGATGACTAAAGAGCCATTAGAATTACGCCATCGAAACCTTTGTATATACTGTGTACGTCTTCTCAATATACTTCCGTCTCTGCAGATTTTCGGTGCCATTCCACGGGTATATTTATCCACACGGCAATTTTGACAAGTGCCTTCTCTTCGGTGGCCATAATTCCTGGAAGGCGGAACTTGTGCTCAAGCATGGGACTTGTGGAGACCAGGAAAACACCGTTATATATCACGGACGCACCTATACAGACCCTACCATTGACGTAAGAAATTTTGGATTTTTAAATGTAATTTTAGAGTAAAATAAAGATACATTATATACCTTTCCTGCTCCTTTCCGACCCTTTTCTTTATCTTCTCTCTCCGCCTCTTTTCCTCTCCATCCCCCGGTTTTCTCCATATTTCCCTTTTAATTTTCCTATTCTCCTTGTTCCCCTAGTTTTTTCTTCCCCGTTCCCATAGGGTTTTTTTCTTCCCCGTTCCCATAGGGTTTTTTTCTTCCCCGTTCCCATAGGGTTTTTTTCTTCCCCGTTCCCATAGGTTATTTTTCTTCCCTGTTCCCCTAGGTTGTTGTTTTTTTCCTTCATCCCTGTTTCCCTGTTTTTTGTTTTTTTCCTTCCCTGTTTCCCTGGGTTGTTGTTTTCTTCCCTGTTCCTAGTATTTCCCCAGTAGCTGATGAACCCCTCTCTTCCCCCAGCACCGCCTCGTCATTCAGTGGGACCGAGACATAATAGGAGAGGATGATTCCAGCGTGATCGTAAGATGCGAAAGACCAGACGATTACAACAAGACGGTTGAATGGAATCTGGGATTGCAAGATCTGCAATCGTCCTTTCAAACCAACACACATCCGGGTCCGGTTCCTGGCGTTTGATGTTTGAATATATATATATATATATATATATATATATATATATATATATATATATTTTTTTTTTTTTTTACGTGTATCTTGTATTAGTAATAATTGTTACTGTAAGCACGATCTCGATATAAAATGGTATTCGTGTGGAATCTGTAGGTCTGTAATCTGTAATCTGTAGAAATTGCGTGAGTTTGTTAATAAAAGGAATGATCGAAAAATGTGATTTTTTACGGATATATTTAATTGGAGATGCTATAGTCACACTCCCAAACTTGCACTACGAAGCAGTTCCAAGTTGACGGATTCTCCATAATGGTTCGTATTCATGAAGTATAGTATCCGTGATTATCCTTTTACACAGGCTCAAGAATGAATGATTTAGTAGAACTGATAGCGTCTCTGCGGTAAACTAACTACTATTAATTATCTTGACCAGACCCTAGAAATCGGCTTGTGTTTTTAGGGGTTGTAATTAATGTATTAATTAACCAGGACCCAAAATGTGGATGGAGATCCAGCGTGGGGAAGGGCCACAGGCCCCACCGCTGGACGACGAGTCGGTATACGTGGGCGATGTGTTGACGCTCGTCTTCACTCTTTCTGACAACGTCTACTGGTTTGACTCCAATATCCTCACATGTTTTGCCGTTGATGGTAAGTTTGTGGGGAGGTTACTTAACCCACCAACTTTTGTAGCTTCAAAAAATAATTCCATCCATCCCTACACACAAAGGGTCTCACTGTAAACTTATTGGTAATGCATGGTTTCTACAGGAGGCGAGAAAAAGAGCCGTATAGAATGGGACACGAGTGAGCACAAGGACGTCTCTGCCGCGGCCCGAGTATTTAGTGGAGAAACCACTGTGATTGAAAATGGGTGTTCGGTGAAGCCCAAAATATTTTCTCATTTCTTCAAAGAGAAGCACAATTCGCCAAATGGAGATATGGTTACGTTACACTATGCACACTTCAAGGTTGGTTTTCCCCCCATATGCGGTCGTAATTTATCTTGACACGGGACAAAAATCAAGGTCTGAAAGTTGAGAAATTAATAATGACCTAATGCAGTTAGTGTCCATTAGTATTTTTGTACTTACTCTGTACTGTCTAGGCTTTCAGATTCCCAACCTCCATGAAGATTGTTATCCAGTGCGATGTCCAAGTCTGTTACAAGGCATGCGAGGAGATGCCGCCTTGCAGGTCAGCTGAAGCAAGATCTTGAAGTGATTTGATAATGCTGAATAGTGTAGGACCTTTTCCATTTTAGCCGACTGCGAAGAAGCATTGTCAACAACTGTCTAAACTTGGCTTAGGATATAATTTCCAAATGAATGGTTTGCAGCCCCCTCGGAAGCCCTTTGTATTTTCATTATATTTTTTTCTCATGGAGATGGTTTTGAGACGAGCTCGGGTGAAAGTTTCCTTTTTCTTTGTAGAAGCCCTGGGCTGTACTGAAATAGCTTCACGGGAGGAATCGCTTTATTTTATCTAACGACGTTAATCCCCTATAGAAAAGACATTTAAACAAGACTTCTTCCCCCCAATCCATCCTCGCGCAACTGAGCTCCCTCTTCTTCCCCTTTGCTAGCGAGGCCTTCACTCCTCGCGTGTCCCTGGAAGAGCGCAGGAGGCGACGTCGAGCGGCCGAGGACACCGCTAGTGCCAAGACCGAAGGCGCCGTCGAGCTGGACAGAGTGAACCTCTACCGCAGCATAGATGTGTACATGCCCGACGAATCAGGCGCAGAGAGTAAGCGCTACCTAGCCCCTTTTGTATTGGTTATATTTAGGATAGGTGTGTATATATGAGCAGTTACTGAAACTGCTGTGATATACAGTGTGATATACAAAGTGTTCTGCGGTGTTGGGTCTAGTACAGTCTAGTCGAATTTCCAGTTAGCAATAAATTGGTGGTAATAGGTAAAGCGAGTGTATTTCCTTTCAGGCATCAGACTTGTAGCTCCACTCAACCAAACTCCTAACGCCTGTTACACTGCCTCTGAATTCTTTGGAACTGTGCTAGGATTAATGGCCATCATACTCATCCTCATCATGATGCTGATGTTTGTCTATTTGAAAGTGAAAATAACCCCACCGTCTTTCTTCTCGCCAAATAAGACGAAGGGGTAAAACAAAACAAAAGAAAAACAAATTGCCCTCTAGCTGAGCATTTGTTTCACTGGTGGAGTTGTATTTATAATGCGATTTTAATAAATATATTTTACAACTGTAAGAGTTTTGTTCTTCGTGTGACCGTTTATGCATTTTTAAAATTTACCTGTAATATTGAAAGGGGAAAACACTACGTAAAGCACTTGTGGTGAGTCACATCAGTTGCATAAATCTGCACCTAGCTACTCCATTCTGAAGGTAATTTAGAGACAAGCAGCAACCAGTTACCGCTCTGGCAATGGCAACACAATGTACTGCATACATAACACTCAGAGGTTATATAATTTGTCATCTAACAACAAAGCTCAATTGAGTGTTGTATGTCACCTTGTGCTTTTAAAATAGTGTACCTCAATTTCCTTGGCTGGAAGTAAGTTCTGATACTAAACTGTCTAGCAATCTAATCAAAACATTAAAAATGGCGATTATCAGATTTTTATTATTGGATACGAGGTGGTTCATACGGGAGTTCATACTGACCACTCGAATGAGAGTATGCCGATAGTTATGTACAGAATGAGCATCTACAGCTACTTAAGTTGAGATCTGTAGCGGTGGCGTGGCCAACTTTCATTCCATTACCTAAGACCTAAGTACAAGGTACAGTACTGACACCAGTGAAGATCAGTTTAATCATGTAATAACAGGTAAATCTTGAAACACGCTTTACAGAAATAAGATGTAAATCAGCCACAATAAGTTCCTCAACCAAATGACGGCCAAAAAATGACCAGTGCCCGTCGGACTAAGCCCGTTTACAAGGCAACCCCGCCGCCCTCGATAAACACGCAGGAGTGCTGAGTCTGGCAGGGTTGTTCGATCGTTTGCTGCTGTGTATGGATGGACGACCCTAACAGATAACAGCACTCCTGTGTGTACGATACGGCTGTGTACGGTAAACGGGCAAAGTCTACCGGGCATTATATGATCTTGAGGGTCCGACTGTAAAGATGTCCAGACGAGTGGGCGTAATTAGAGGGTACGCCCAATGTGACAGGCTAGCAAACTACTTGCTAAGCCGCCCAACCCCATCCCTTGCTTCTTTGTCGTGGGGAGGGGGGGTGGGTAGGAGATGGAGACTGGATCGGTGTAGAGAATTGTCCCTACTTTGGTTCACAGATCTTGTCTCTACTAATTTTTCATGGTCTTTTCTTCTTTCCTTTTCCCTTTCTTCATCCCCTTCTCTCTCCTTATCCTAATCATTAACTCGTTTTTCCCTTTTAGCCACAATACTTCATTGTTATATGTAAACTTTGATGCCTGGCACATATATTTTGGACCGTTAACCATTCTCGAAATCCATGTCACCTTATGGGGGAAAAAATCTGTACCTGAGGGCTATTGCTATATTTTGAATATGCAGCTAATGACCTTAGATGTTATAGCAGTTTTTTTTCAATAAATATTGCATAAGCAACGGAATCATGGTTGGAAACAGTTGTTTAGCCAATAGTATCCCTTCTCGAGCATCCCAATTGACCTGACACTATCCACACAAGGGGCAGTGCTTGTCAGGGCAGTCTGACCAATGCGAAACTTGGATTATGATATAGTAGCAGTGACTTTATAAATGCATGTATGGGCACTGTCCTCGTTGTCGCCTTTGTGCATCTGGCACAGAAAAGTTGTACCCCGTTTAACGTCTGAACCGAGGCTTCTAGACACTAGTCTAAGCTTTGCTCTATCATGGGCACAAATGAATAGGTCAACTGGCATCCTACATATCTAACTTCCAGCTTATTCTAGTCTGCACGACTAGAATAAGCTGGAAGGGGTGTCAATGATACATTGCCTCTTGGAAGTACAAATACTAGGGAGGTAATGTAGGGAGTACATTGAATCCTTGGTAAAAGTCCTATATGGTAGGCACAAGAAACTTAGTGGTACAGATATACAAGATAAAATATAACCTTGCCATTATGCATCACATTTAAAGTAATGACTTATCAGATTCTGGTTGACAAACCTCCCATTGAACAATACAACTATACAATGAAAAAGATTCATATTGGTAATAAAATATTTGCAAATCTTTCATTATTTATTCAGATATAATGGTCCTGCCCATATTACAGAAACGTCATACACTGGTCCCTTGCTTGGATAATACTGGAAGCCTTGATGAAAGCCATAAAGCCTTTATGAATGGCCTTGCTCTCCAACATTTTCCACTTCTATCTATCGGGCATTGTGTTGCTCCCTTGCTCATGCTATCAAGAAATATGCATGGTCAAGCTTTTCAAGAGTTGCTTGTCCTGTATACCATACCAAAAACTTAGACCTTACACCATTTCAGACTTTTCTAATCTACTGACCACAGCTCTTTCACACTTCTTAAAAAGTCATAATCAGAAAATTAGTTTCAAGCAGCTATTTACTCAGCACTACCTATGCAAGTCCCAGTATCAAAAAGCTGAAACGGAAGCACAAACTTTTAAATTTGACTGCACTGTATGTATATTGAATAATGAAAGCGCTGTAAAAATTGTAGTGCAAAATATTACATTAACCTTTTAGACAAAACAATTTGCTTTTATTTTCCATTCTCTTGTACAAAATTCCAATTGTTTACCATAAAAAATACCTTAAACAATACAAGACCATCATACTCATGAAAAATGTTTAATGAATTTCAGTTGTAGATGAAAATGAAAGGTGAATGATATACATATACATAAACCTGCTATATACATATGTACCTGGTTATAAAACATCACAGCCAAGCGGCAAAAGTACAACCAGTAGTACAGTCAATGTTGTAACAAGTTTAGCTGCATACAACATTTGTATCCACGTTCCCACTATCTGAGGAATTGTTGGGGATAGTCCATATAATTTTCTAAATAAATATATATATTCATCTGTCAATATATAAATCTCTCTTTTCATATCTGGAACACCTCTGAGTCATCACTGTTGAAGACCGTAGTCCAGCTACTTGTGCACACACAGTTTTGCTAAAACTAGCGTTATACATTTTTCGAGTTTGATTTAACAAGTTCAAGTTTATCTGCATTTATGCATTTTTGCTGTTTCTTCTGTGTAAGTTCTTGTGGGTGTGGCATGATATACCGAAGCTTTTCCCAAAACTTTGCATCTCCCCACTTGACGTAAGTCTTCATAGAAATGTACAGGCGTAACTTCTCGTCCAGCTCGCTCTCGGGAGGAACCTGTAAATTAAGTTTTTTTTTAGAGGAGCAACTACATGCCTATCACTTGATCTCTAAATACTATTTGGAGTGTATCTAAAAATTAGTTACTATGCTTACAATATCATTATCCAGTACACAACTAAAGTTGAACTTTCAAACAACTGCTAATTTAAGATACTTATGATAAAGATCTCATTATCAATTGTTTTAATACTGCTTGTATTAGAAACAAAGAATACATTAGGCAAACCACTACCCCACTAACCTGGCCATACACAATGACTATTATCCTGTTAGTTCTGTCCTGCAGAGCCTGTGAGTGAGCCGCCTTGAACTCCAGCTGGCCCCACACGCTCTCGATGAAATTCGATGAAAGCACCACAATAGTTCGACGGCTGTCCTCTACACTCTGCATGATTTGGTTCTGGATGTATTCTCCTGGGATCCAGTCGCGGTAGTGAAGGCAAATGCGGTACTTGGGATCGCCCGACTCCAGTCCTGGCACCAAGACTGTGTTGACAAACTCTTCGTCCTGGAAATAGGTGTAAACATCATTGTTGTGAACTATCCTCGCTGGAAACTGATCCAGATTTCAAGATTAAGTAGGCCTATTATAATTTAGTTTAGTCATTATACAAACTAGGTTGTGATATACAATCCAAGAAAACAGACTTACAACTAAGAAGTATAAATTAGTAGTTTTACACTGTGTAAACACATGCAACAGTCAATGATGAATTTAAATATATGTACCTTGTGAGAATAGCTGATGAAAGCATCATATTTCTTGTCAGCATCTAATTCGTCTTCTGTTATGGCCCAAAGACACATACGATGTGTAAACAACCACACTTTGATGCCTTGCTTGTATTTATAGAAACTCATTGTACCTGTGACCAAAGGATTATGCATGAGGTAACTTGTTTAAACAGTATCTACTGTAGCAAAGATTAAAAAATACTATATATATTCAAATATACAAATGAGTCACACTTTTAATCAAAATCATCGTTCAGGGATTAAAACCTAAAATGCTTACCAAGAACAGCAAACAGGAGAAGGAAAACTGTGATGAGCACGATTGTTACAATAACCATGCGTTGTCTGAAGGACGGACACATGGTATACTCATTGTTGCCTAACAGCTCCTCACCATCACTGGCACACTTTATGTTGTTGGGGTCCAGTACCTTAAAAAGACAGATTACTTGTAAATAAAGTAGTCTCTGTGATTATGATGATTTATTCTGTTTTTATTGTCACTTCTTTCATTATAGGAAGCAAAGATGACTATCTGTACAGAAACAAAATATATACTAAGAGGCTGTGCTTGAAATAAAAAATCTTTATTGAGCAAATAACACATTTCTGATAATTACCTTTCTCTCAGGGACTTGCAGAAAGGTGAAGAAGTCAATTATGTCACAATTGCAAATCCATGGATTATCTCCAAGGCTAAGGGTCATGGCTGTTACATTGAGGTAGTCAAGAGTAGAGGCTGATAAGAAAGTCAGGTTATTCCCTCGCACGTCCAAGACTTTTAAGTTGTCTGGAAGGTCTGACTTATTGAAGTGGGAGATTTTGTTGTAGGGAATGGTAAGGTTTGCCAATCTGGTGTAAAAGGGATGGTCAAGGCCATCAAAGTTTGCGATGCTGTTGTTCATCAGGTTTAGTGTTATGGAATAATTTTCTAGTTTATATATGTCCTTGCTTGGTATGGGAATTTCTTTCATATCTTTGAAAGAACAGTCTACAACGAACATCTCATCATGTGGACGCCATGAGCAAGTACAATTGTCCAAACAGAGTTCCAGTTCGCAAGTCAGCATTTTGAAATCGAGCGTCTTCACATGCATTTTCCTATTTTCTAAGCTGGTACATGTTACTTTATCAGCATCATTAATTAAGATCTGAAATGAGCTTTTACTAAGTAATTCTGACTTTTCCTGAACAATCTTTGTAAATCTGTAAAGCAAACAGTTACATACGAGTGGATTTCCCTCAAGTGACAATGTAACGTTCTTTATTTTTTCCTTAAATGAAAAAAACTTCAACTTACGTAGACTGATTGTCTTTATTAGGTTATTTTTCAAGTTCAGTTTGACGCCGTCTGAGATGAAGTGTATGGAGGGAAAATCCAAATAACTGATTAAATTCCCAGAAAGGTCAATGGTTTTGAGATCAACAAACAAATTGTTAAATAAAGAGGGTATATGGTTGATCCTGTTGTTGTCAAGGAAAATGTGTTGCAGCTCCAATTGATCAGAGAGAGGGAAGTCATACGGGATAAAATGGGTCCCACTATCACTTATAAAGTCTTCAGATAACGATATATTGTTGCTTCCCAAATTGAGATATGTTAGAGAAGATGTATGAGCGGGAAGCTGTGACCTTTCAATGTACTGCAAATTATTGACACTCAGATCAAGCATTTTTAATGATTCGCATTTTTGGAATATTCTATCTGGCAATTTACTCAAACTGTTGTTTCTCAGGATCAGTTTCTGCATCAGCCTCTGGTTATCAAAGATGCCTGTGGGTAAGTTTTCAAGCCAGTTCGATTGAAGCTCGAGTTCTTCCAAGTTCCTGAGATCCCCAAACGAATCCTTGTTCAAACTGCTGATTTGATTCCCTCCGAGGTTGAGTCTTTTTAATATTTTCATTCCTTGAAATTGCCTATTTGTGATGCCACTCAAGAAGTTGTTTCTCAGGTCTAGAAATCTGAGACCTGTGATGTCTGAAAATAAGCTTCTCTGTATATCAGTCAATTGGTTGTTCCAGAGACTAACATTGAGCAGCTTTGTGAGGTTGGCGAAGAGGTCTTCAGGTACACTAGTGAGTCCGTTGCTCCCGAGCTCTGCCATGACGAGATTCGGTGTGCTTGCAAACATGGTGTGCGGGAGATTGCCCACCCGATTTCCTATAAATCTAAAAAACTCGAGTTTGGGAGTATTCGTCAGCAGAGCAGGAGGGAAGGAAGTGAAGTTGTTGTCCACCAGCTGCAGCGTTTGCAGGTTTGTAAGGGAGTCCAAGTGCCATTCTTGCAGACCCGAGGAAGCATTCCAGGAACCTGCTGTTAAGCTGAGGGACTTCACATCACCGCTTGGGACTCCTATCCTCCGAAATACCTCGCCAAACGACACGTCGGGCAGTGGGCATCTCTCAAACTCAAATTGTCTGAATGCAGTGAAATTACAGCCCTTCAGCAGCGAAAAGTCCCCCCCATTGTTGCGACACTCCACGCGCAGAACCTGATCTGGCAGTGCCCTGAGCACATACGCCTGGGCACTATCTGAGCTGGGGCACGTGTACCCGTCAGGCCCTCCTTCACAACGCCCACAAGACAGAGAAAGTGTGACCCCGCCCGCCGCCCACCCCCATAGCAGGAAGGCGGGCAGGACCATCCATGACCTCATCATAGGGACGATTGCCGGGATCAGCTGGGTTCCGCTTCGGGCTTCACAGGACGCACCATCGCAGCTCCTTCACACACCCTGCGGAAAGGAGATGGGGTTACATGTGTGCGTGACAGTGGATACAGGGACAAAAATACGAGCACAAACAAATACGCACACATAAAGGGCGGGAAGGAGGGGAGGGTGAGAAAAATAATGAGAAACAACAGTAGCAGCAGCAAGACAGGGAAGCATAAAAATAAGTAGAAAAAAATGAGACTGGAGTACCGAAAAGCGTACC
>NC_061854.1:32586260-32588760 GCF_019202785.1 Penaeus chinensis
AGAGAGGAAGAGAGAGAGGAAGAAAAGAAGAGAGGAAGAGAGGAAGAAAAGAAGAGAGAAAGAGAGAAAGAGAGGAAGAGAGGAAGAGAGAAAGAGGGAGAGGGAGAGAGGATGAGAATAAGAGGGCGAGGGAGAGAAAAAGAGGGAGAGGGAGAGGGAGAGAGGAAGAGAGAAAGAGGGCGAGGAAGAGAAAAAGAGGGAGAGGGAGAGAGGAAGAGAGAAAAAGGGCGAGGGAGAGAGAAAGATAGAAATGGTGCGAGGGAGAGAGGAAGACAGAAAGTGGGCGATGGTGGGAGGGAGGGAGGGAGAGAAAGAGGGAGAGAAAGAGGGAGAGAAAGAGGGAGAGAAAGAGGGAGAGAGAGAGAGAGAGAGAGAGAGAGAGAGAGAGAGAGAGAGAGAGAGAGAGAGAGAGAGAGAGAGAGAGAGAGAGAGAGAGAGAGAGGGAGGGAGAGATAGAGAGAGTCATAGACTACAATCAGTGACCCAAAATGCAAGGAGGTTAACACGTGTAACAAAAACATTGGAAACTATGCGAAAAAAACCCAGAAATAAATAAACGAATGAATGAATAATATAATAATATAAAGAGAACAAAAAACAAAAAAAATCCACTTCAACTTGATCACCAAACACAATGCGATTAAACACAAATAAAATTAAATGAAACACAAAAACAAATTACATTCAGGTCAAGCGAATGAATAATAAAAAAATATATAATAACAATGTTTTTTTTCGAATATACACAAACAGCAATATATTAATTACCACAAAAAATAAACAAATACCAATAATTATTCATAGATAAATCCAAAAAAGAATGACAATTTTTGCCTTCTCTGAAATGACAACATATATCTTCTCGGTACTAAGTCACTTTTTGTTCTTTATCCTTTCAGAATCTCTCCCTATATATTTCCCGTTTCTTCTTAACCTCCAGTCATTGTCTCACTTGCATAACACCGGCCTGACGTTGAAAGTGTTTCCGTTTCTTAGAGGATATATATCTGTATGTATGTTTGTCATTCTCTCTCTTTTATCTGTCTATCAGGCAGTCTCTTTATCTCTGTTTCTTGGTACATTTACAGTGTATGGAAAGAGAGTGAGTGAGTGAGATAGATAGATAGATAAATAGATAGATAGATAGATAGATAGAGAGAGAGAGAATGAGTGAGATAGATAATAGAGAAAGACAGAAAGAGAGAAAGAGAGAAAGAGAGAAAGAGAGAGAGAGAGAGAGAGAGAGAGAGAGAGAGAGAGAGAGAGAGAGAGAGAGAGAGAGAGAGAGAGAGAGAGAGAGAGAGAAAGAATTCATACACACAAAAAACTCACACATTATCATTTTTTTTTTTTTGTATTTTTGTGATCTATAAATATCTTTCAAGGGGGGGGGGGGGGGGCAAAATCACAGAACATCAAAATTCCTAAACGAACATTACGATAAAAACAACAACAATAACAACAGCAACGAATTATGAAAAGTCACTGTCCGATATTTTTTTTATCATTGCTGATTTTAGAACCGTGTGAATCAAAATGTGTTAAATGAGGAAAATCTTATGAGGAAAGAAACCAGGAAGAAGCCTAAAAGACGAGAAATGCGAAGGAGGGAAAAGGAAACAGATGCGAAAGAAGGTGAAAAGTAAGAGAAAAGAAGGATGGGGGGGGGGGGGGGAGAGGAACGAAAGAGAGGATGATGAAATGTGAGAAAAGAAATAGAAAGATATATTTGTATAAAATTAAGCTGAGAAGACAAAAAATACGAACAAAAAATTGACAAACAGGAAAGGCAAAATGAAAGAAGTGGGTGTAAATAGAAAGGAAAAACAGAAACACTGAAGAAGTGTGATAAAGGAGAGAAAATGAAAGAAAGTGAAGAGAGAAACAAAGAAGCGTGATAAAACAAAAAACAAAAAAAAAATGAAAGACAGAAACATAAAAACAAGAAATGTGGTAAAGCGAGTACGGAAATAAGAAACACACAGACAGATAGATGGACAGACAGACAGACAGACAGACAGACAGATAGATAGAGAAAGTGAACTTTCTTAAACCCCACATAAATATAACAAAGCAAACAAAAACAAACACAAAAAAACGCAAAAAATCCGATAACCGCGAAAGCACACTTCAAAAATGGCCTTCTATCAAAATCCCAGCGAGAGTGCTTGCCCCCCCCCCCCCCCCAAGCACTGGGAGTCTCACCTTGACGGTTGATCAGCTGACGTGTATTCTCGTGCAGGATTTTCCTAATATGAGACATTCTCACCCACACACGTGCGCGCAAATACCTTGAATGTATGTACACACACACACACACACACACACACACACACACACACACACACACACAATATATATATATATACACATATATACATACACATGCACAGTTACAGACGGTTACAGAAACAGACACGCACAAAACAAACACACACATAAATACCAACACACACACAAAAATAATACACTCCCCCCCCCCCCCCTACACACACACACC
>NC_061854.1:32598760-32606260 GCF_019202785.1 Penaeus chinensis
CTTTATCTCTCTCTTTCCAACTACCCTTTTCCTTTCTCTCTCCCTCCTCCCCTTTCTCCCCCAATCTTCCTCTCCCTCCCTAGTCCCCTCCCTTTCCCTCCCTTCCTCCCTTTTTACATTCTCCTCCCTCTATTCTTCTTCTTCTTCCCTTCTCTACCTCTATCCCTTTCCCTCCCTCTTCCCTTCCCTCTCCCTCTTCCCTTTCCTCTCCCTCTTCCCTTTCCCCTCTCTCTTTCTCTTCCTTCTTCTCTCCTCCTCCCTCTCCTCCCCCTTCGCCACACACCCACTGAAGCGAAGCGACGATCAGCCACTCAAAGCGTATCTGTCACGCAAAACTTGTCGAATGTCACTTTCCAGAGCGGATGAAGTTGTCAGGTAAAGGAGAAGAGAGAGGGGGGGAGGGGATGGGCATATGGGGTGGAGGAATGGGTAGAGGGAGGGGGAGGGAGGGGGGAGGGACGGGTAGAGGGAGGGGGTGGAGAGGAAGGGTGGGTAGAGGTAGGGTGGGTAGAGGGAGGGGGAGGGAGGGAGAAGGGATGGGTAGAGAGAGAAAGGGGAAGAGGAAGGGGGTGGAGAGGAAGGATGGGTAGAGGGAGGGGGTGGAGAGAAACAAGAGGGGGAAGGGATGGGTAGAAGGAGGGGGTGGAGAGGAAGGGAGGGAGGGGGTGGAGGAAAACAGGAGGGGGAAGGGATGGGTAGAAGGAGGGGGTGGAGAGGAAGGGAGGGAGGGGGTGGAGGAAAACAGGAGGGGGAAGGGATGGGTAGAAGGAGGGGGTGGAGGAAAACAGGAGGGGGGAGGGATGGGTGGAGGGGGACAGAAGGGAGATGAAATAGACAGAGGAGGGAAGGGCAAATGGTGGGGGTAGGATGGGCGGAGGAGAATGGAATGAGCAAAGGAAGGGAAGAGATAAAAGATGGGTAGAGAGTAGAGAGGGGGAAAGAAGATGAGTAGAGAGAGGAGGGTTGGGTAGAGGGGAAAGGGACGGGCAAAGGGGAAGAGGGGTACGGGCTGGCGGTGGGGAGGAAAGGGAAGGGAAGGAGATGGAATTTCTTGAAGTTTAGGATACGTTGATGTGTGTGAGACATCTCCCTGTCGCGTGATTGTCGATGTTATAGGATCTGTCATCGCCCTCCCCCCCCCCCTTCTCCTTATAGTGTGGGGGTGATGTGTGGGGGTGGGGGGGCGGGTGCGATGTCCAATCGCAAGTCACACCTACGTGAGAGGAAACCCTATCATTCATAAAATATTTCATACGAACACACACGCATACAACTACATACACACTCACACTTACTGGCACACAAACAAACGAATATACACATGAAAAAAACACACCAAAAAAGAAACACACACTTACCCAAACACACACACACACACACACACACACACACACACACACACACACACACACACACACACACACACACACACACACACACACACACACAAAGACAAACACACACTCAAACTTCTCCCCCCCCCTCCCCCCCCTCCCCCCCCATTCTCTCCCTCCTCCACCAAACTTCGGCCCCAGACGCGAGAGGCGGAAAAGTTCCACAAAGTTCCACCAAAAGCGAAACTCGCAGGTCGCGCTTCGAGAGAAGTAGCGAGTGGGGAGACAAAACTCGGGAATAAATAAAAATGAAAAAGCAAGAAATCCAGATAACAGATCATAAATAATAATAAATAAGCATTAATTCTGTATCTCATCTTTCATATCTTTATATTTTCATATCTTTATTCGTTTCTGTGCTAAGGTCCTCCTCCTCCTCCTCCCGCAGAGACCCTCCTCCTCCGCCCTCCCTCAGCGTTCTGCCGCAGCCGCCCCTCCAGCGTGGGCTTTTGTCGGCCGTCAATAACACGCCCGACCACCAAGCCACGCCCCCGCCACGGTCCGCCCGGCTCTCGAGGGGCGTGTATACGTGTGTGTGTACGTGTGTGTAGGTGTGTGTACGTGTGTGTGTACGTGTGTGTGTGTACGTGTGTGTGTACGTGTGTGTACGTGTGTGTACGTGTGTGTGTACGTGTGTGTACGTGTGTGTGTACGTGTGTGTATACGTGTGTGTACGTATGTGTGTGTGCGTGTACGTGTGCGTGTGCGTTTGCGTGTGTGGGTGCGTGTGTGTGAGTGTGTCTATGCCGCGTATTTGAGTGAGTGAGTGAGTGTGTGAACATGAGAGAGAAAGAGAGAGAGAGAGAGAGAGAGAGAGAGAGAGAGAGAGAGAGAGAGAGAGAGAGAGAGAGAGAGAGAGAGAGAGAGAGAGAGAGAGAGACAGAGAGAGAGAGAGAGGGGGGGGGGAAGGAGAGAGGGAGAGGGAGAGGGAGAGGGAAAGGGAGAGGGAAAGGGAGAGGGAGACAGAGAGGGAGAGAGAGAGGGAGGGAGAGAGAGAGAGAGAGAGAGAGAGAGAGAGAGAGAGAGAGAGAGAGAGAGAGAGAGAGAGAGAGAGAGAGAGAGAGAGAGAGAGAGACTGATTGCGTGTCCATTACCCAACGTAGTATCAAATGCCGAAAGGATGTAGCACAAACGTTTAAACAAACAAAGATAACAATTAGCTGGAGAAAAAGTGCGATACTGATTTGGTACCATTTTTCAAAACCTATATTCCCTTATTTATTATCTACTACCATCACTTTCCTCGCTCGCGACGAATTGTTTATTATACACGAAACTGCATGGAGTGAAAGGGGCCCAACACGAGAGAGAATGGCGTAACGAATACAGTATGGGGAGAGAACGGAGCTGGGGTGGGGGTGGGGGTGGGCGTGGGGGAGGGAAATGAAGAGGGCAGAGGGAGGGGAACGAAGAGGGAAGAGGGAAAGATGGAGGGAACCAGGAGGGCACGGGAAGGAGGAGGGGGGGGGGGCGCTAGGAGGCACAGAGGGAGGGGAAAGCAGCAAGGAGGGCAATGGATGGAAGAGGAGGGAGCTAGAAGGGAGAAGGGATGGAAAAGGGAGGGAGGAGGGAACGAAGAGAAAAAGAGAGAGACTGGTGTGTGATGAAGACCATGACAATTAAACAGTGGAAGGTTATAAAGAGCGATTTTAAAAACATATATAAGGAGAGATGAAAGAAGGGAAAAGATGAGGTGATTGCAAAATAGGAAAAGATAAGGTGATTGCAAAATAGGAAAAGATAAGGTGATTGCAAAATAGGAAAAGATAAGGTGATTGCAAAATAGGAAAAGAGGAAACTAACGTAGAGAAAAAAAGAAAAGAAAAAAGAATAAGAAGTCACGGAGAAAAACTGGAACAAACGACTATCACACAGCAACACGTCCCACAAACTTGGAATATATTAAGAGTAAACCACGCGAGACAACACACACGAGCAAAAACATCCCGGAACAAAGGTAATAACGACACATAAAGAGCCTAAACTATACCCGAGAAAAATACGTAGGAATAGGGGGGGAAAAAATCTAAAACGGGGAGGAAAGAGAGAGGAAGGGGGGGGGGGGAGAAAGACGGGAAGGGGGGAAAGAAAGAGAGAAAAAGAGAGAGAGAGAAAAAAAACAGATTTGTGCGAGAATCAGATAAAAATGAAAGAAAAGAAAAGAAATGAAACAAAAAGTAGAGAAAAAGAACAAGAACAGAGAGAAAGAAAGAAAAAAGTAAAAAAAAAAAAAAAAAAAAAAAAAAAACGAACGTCTTTCCTTCGACTGCGTACTCCCAGCGAAATCAGGGAGTTAATGGTATGATAAAACGCCTCTGACTGCTCACCTCATTTCAATAAGATTTCCCCGACGCAGATGGAATGACAGGGATGGGAACCGGTGGTGAAATTCTTTAAGGTTTGTTACAAGGAAAACGATAATAACGTAAAATATTGTGGAACGAACGATAATAACGCGTAATACTGTGGGAAGTAACAATAAATGTGATATTGTTATTAGTGAAGAGTATCTAATAATAATAGTGATATTAATAACCGAATTACATCTGTAGAAATGACAGGTAATGAAAATAATAACAATGTCAATACCAATAACAACAACAATCATAATAACGATAACAACAATAACAACAAAACTATTAGTGATAACTTTAAGAATAACAATGATAATAATATTACCAAAAATAATAATTACAATCATAATTATTATGACATTAATGATGTCAACAACAAGCACAATAATAATGATAATAATAATAATAATAATAATAATAATAATGATAATAATAATAATAATGATAACAATAATAATAATAATAATAATAATAAACAATAATAACAATAATAATAATAATAATGATAGTAATGATGATTGATAATAACAACAATATATATATATATATATAGAGAGAGAGAGAGAGGGAGGGAGGGAGGGAGGGAGGAGGGAGGGAGGGAGGGAGGGAGGGAGGGAGGGAGGGAGGGAGAGAGGGAGAGAGGGAGAGAGAGAGAGAGAGAGAGAGAGAGAGAGAGAGAGAGAGAGAGAGAGAGAGAGAGAGAGAGCGAGAGAAAGAAAGAAAAAGTAAAACAACCAAGTAAACCACAATAAACAGTCACACGAAAATAACCGAAATCTTCAAGTGACAACGAACCTACGAACAGTCTAGAATAAAAATAGTTATGGCAACGGATGTCACTGGTATGAAGTACGCAGAAAAGGGCGTGTCAAAATAATTGTGTGTGTGTGTGTGTGTGTGTGTGTGTGTGTGTGTGTGTGTGTGTGTGTGTGTGTGTGTGTGTGTGTGTGTGTGTGTGTGTGTGTGTGTGCATGTGTGTGTGCGTGTGTGTGATATATAGTCACACCTACACATAAACATATATGTATGTACATTATGTGAGTATGTATATGTGCATGTAAATATGTATATGTGTATATATAAACGTTTATGTATATCTATTCACATATAAATATATGCATATACATCTGCATGAATGTACGTATATGTATGTGCATACATATGTATGTATATATACATATGTATCCACATGCATATATACATATTCATATATGTGCATATGTATGTATCCATATTATATTCATACATATACATTCAGATATGTATATGTAGCCATACGTATAAACACACACACAAACATCTGTATGTGTGTGTGTGTGTGTGTGTGTGAATATGTATATGCATACCTATGCATGTAAATATGTATGTATGTATATATATAGACACAGACACACACACACACACACATATATATATATATATATATATATATATATATATATATATATATATTCATTTATATATAATATACATATTTATGTTTAATGTGTGTATGTGTGTGTAAGTTTATATAATTATATATATATACATATAATATACATTTACGTATTTAAATATTTATATATAAATACTATACATATACATTTATGTACATATACATTTATATACATATACATATATATATTCTTATATATACATATATATATATATATTCATGTATATATTGATATATACACATATCTATTTATATTCATATTTATATATTATATATACACATATTTATATAATACATATAATATATACATAATATATATACATATATATATATATATATATATATATATACATATATACATATATACATATATATATATATATATATATATATATATATATATATTATACATATATATATACACACTATATTTGTGTGTGTGTGTGTGTGCAATATATAAGCATACTGTCTATATATAAACATTATTCACTGGGATCCGCGAAGGGCCAGCAAGCTTGAGCGTTGCGACACCAACAATCGCGTTGAATCTCCTTTCTCTTGTCAAAGGCATTTCCGCTTTGCATTATCGTCTCCCCTTTAGCATGATAACAAGTCAGATTAAGAAAGACATTATCTGTGTCACTGTCACTCCATCTCGGCTTTCTTTTGCGGCCGCTACAATGGACAAAGGACCAGATACGCCACGCCGATTGCAAAATGATGTTAAAAAAAACTTGTCTACACGAGGGTCCAGATCTAATCGTGTATTATTTGACAGCATGTTGTTTAATGTTTTGCATCTGGTGATTCGCCTCCCGTCTGTACTCAGTGTGTGAATTTGGGCTTACCGTCAATTTGGGTGCTGGATGTCGAGAGTTTGACGTTCAAGCCTGACACAGACACTTGACAGCGACTCTGATGCACTCGCCACTCCACAAGGCCGAGATCATAGTAATATTCCACGGCCTTTCACTCTATTTAAACGGTTTCAATTCACAAACAAACGATTTTCATTAACTTGTATCCAAAATTCAGAGTGAAACGGTATAACCCAACGTATGATGGAGTGTCGGGTATTGTTGTTATGCGCACGTACATCTACACCTTCGCCTGACTAAACCACGACTGAATTGTATTCAACCCGCATCGCTGTCCCCGGGGCCCAGGCACAGGGACGGAGTTGCCACGTGGCTTTTATCGCACATTTTATCGTTTTTTATGTATTGCCTTGCTTTGATAAGTGTATTGTCCACATTTCTATTTACTGTGTGGGTGCGTATTGATGACAAACTTTTTAATGATACAAGAGGGAGACAATACAGATCTATTTCATTACGTTTCCATGTAATACGGAAAAAAATAATTTATCGGCATCAGATGTGTGTGAGTGTGTGTGTGTGTGTATTTTTTTAAGCATAGTATTTTATTTATTGATATAATGAGAGGATGAGAAATAGAGTTGTATTGACGTATGACGTATCCATATAACTATATAAAAAAATGTATATCAAATTAAGTATACCGTATTCGGCAACGGTGTGATTTTGTGTTCTCAGGCAGGTCAAATATAATCACCACAATTTACATACCTTCAGTACATACGGATACAGGCTAAAAGTGAATGGATGCTTTCACCTGATATTATATAAACTCCAAAGTAAAAGAAACGCACATCATGCAAGTGACAAGCAAGTGACCAACAGGAATAGATAGAGAATTTAAAAAAAAATACATTACGAGAATTGACATCCTTCCCAATAAGCTCCACCCATAAATGCGACGATGCCAAATCTTCGCTCACACAGACTAACCTCTCATAGCTGTGCATGGGAATCACACGAAGGAAAACTAAAAACAAAAAAACATGTATTCCTGAACATCTGTGTACTGCACTTCAAATTATTTATAAGGCAGATAGAAGTAAAAAATAACGTAGTTTTTCCACCCTAAGATAGTAAACTCGGAAGCGGATGATACTGCATGTCATATCCCGAGGTTATTTTCCGCTGCGTTCATTATTCAGCTTCTATTTATTTTATTATTCTACAAATGCAGCATCATATGATAGTGCACTTGATTATCTCGGCAAAGACGTTGCTGAGCTCAACTTATGATACTGTTACTGCTTCACAGGCCGGGTTATTTGTATGTAAATGTCCCAATATTCAGATACGAATTTACTTAGCGTTCTAATAAAGACCATTATAAATGCGATATCGTATCTTGCTTTTTCTTGGGAATATTGTCTACTACAAGAGTTTTCGTGTGATTTTTTTTTTATATATATATTGGCTTCATTTACTTGTAAACACGCACA
>NC_061854.1:32616260-32618449 GCF_019202785.1 Penaeus chinensis
ACTTTTCACTCTTGACATACAAAATACATCTATTATAGTCACTGTTGTTATAAAAAAAATCATAGCCTACACGCTGAGAAACTCATATTTTAACAACTTTATTAATAAAAATGTAGAAAAAAATGACATACAATGGGAATACTTTCTGTATGAAACAGGTGCTATGGATTACAATAAAATACCTTTTTTGATGCATCAAAAGCGAACAGGTCGACACATGCAATCTGCCTGAGAGTGGCGCCGAGCCGACACACACGCCTTATACACTTTGGCCACGAATTGTACCTTGGATACAGCCCGGAACAACGAGGCGACTTCTGGCCTTCTCGCACACATATTGCAGACTCGGGGTAAAATGCTACGCTTGGAAAGACGTTACTTGAAGTGGTTTCATTGCATATTAATCCGGCTGAAGTATTCATCTTTGGAAACGTTCGACCCGGCGAGGGAATCACAAAGCTCGGTATGCTCGATGTAGTTCGTATTTCTTGGTGTCGCTCGTGATTTAATGGATATATTGCATTATTTTTTCCTCTACTTATTTCTAGAAGCCAATCTTGGAGTAACATGGCGCCGTCTTCCAGCACTAACAACGCAACGCAACAAGTATCCATTATGAAGCGCGCAGTTTCAAAAGCACCTTGCTGAAGACACGCCATTGGTCAACCGAGTATCTGCAGTTGCTGAATCGAAATAAAAGTTCTCTGGGAAGCAACCTGCAGCATCAACTGAACAAAAATCTGCAAGCGAGCAAGGTATTGCTTCTCGCCTTTCCTCGCTCGGCGCCACCGTTATCTGACCAGCCCGAGCGGCCCGGCCCACGCCAGAGTCTTCGGGGCGTCGAGCAGCCAAGAGGCGGGCGAAGGGAAGCACCTGGCCAGGCCGCGCGAGCCAGGGACCGCGTCGAGCACTCGGCAGAGCTGGGCGTGAGCGCGAGAACTTGCGGAGAAGTGCCCGATGCGGCGGGAGGCGGGAGGCCCGGGTGAGGAGTCAGAGGCGATGGCGCCCTCGACTTCGCCGCCGACGAGACGAGTGGCGAGACCGGAACATGAACTCAGGCTGATGTCGCTCCCGGAGGCTCTGGACCGGGAAACCCCCCAGTGGTGGACGATGCCCTCGAGCACCGAATCCGCGAACCCCTTCAACCCGGCTGAGTTGAAGAGGCCGATCGATTTTGCGATAGGACCGGCAGACACGTCGCCTCTTCTGATAGAACCGGAATTGCAAATGGAAGAGTTGATGGCGACTCTCCTGACAGGACTGGGCGACTCAGCGACTCCTCGGGCATAGCTTGCCGAACCGATAACTCTCCTGGCGAAAAAGGTCGAGGTAACAGCACTTCTGATGGGATGCGTCGACCCGACACCGAAGTCGAATAAGCCGATCGACGAGTTGACAACGCTGCTGGAGGGGCTGGCCGACTCAAAAACGCTGAGGAAGGAAGCAGTCGGCCTGACAACACCCGTGGCGGTGCTGTCAGCCGACATGACAACACTGGAACATCAGGTCCGCTTCTTGTTCCAACATTTCTTCCTGGGCAGCCCCAGCTTGAGCAGGTGCTTCTCCTCCTCGGCTTCGATCTCAGGACTCTTCAGGAAGGTCGGCGCGATGCACAGGCCCACGATGGTGATCGCTGCCGGGGAGACAAGAGGCCGTCAGAACTGGGCGGGGCGGGACCAGGAGGGTGGGGATGGGCAGGGGGAGGGGAGGAGAGGGAGGGGGAAAGGGGAGAAAGAGACAGAGAATAATCTTTATATACTAGTAACAATGGCACGTAAACCACAAAAGCATATTTGAAATTTACGAACAACACCCGTTTCACCTGTAGGATGAAGAAATGAGGAACGAAGAGAGTAAAAAGGGAAGACGAAGACACAAAAATGCGGTAGTCAGGTATTAAAAATAAATAAAAGAAAAATAATATTCGTAAAGGAGAGAAAAACTCATATCCCACTATCCGAACACCTCTCTATATCAGCTTTTAGTGTAGCATATACTCTAAATAAATCTGTACCTTCTGCTCATATTACCTGCCGGCACGCAGAGTACTCGCAATAAAAAATGCAAAAAAATAAGACTACGCCAGCAGCAGGAATGCCAATAAAGAGTTGAGCAAATTTTTAGCACCGATCATTTTTCAAGCCGAAATTAAAATTAATGTTCCCGGGAAAAGTAAAGACCCCGAGAAA
>NC_061854.1:32618549-32621049 GCF_019202785.1 Penaeus chinensis
GAGAGAGGAAGAGGGAGAGGGAGAGGGGAAGGGAGAGGGGAAGCTCCCGTTCTTAGAGTCGACTCACTCGGACTTTTTGATTAGTTTGTCGATCACGATTATTGTTGCGTGTAATCAAAATAGACGGGTTTGCTCTACGCACATACGTACACGTAATTTGCAAAACTAACAGACCCACATGCACACACGTGTACACACCCACACATACAAAACAAACAGATAAATAAAATAAAAAGAATCAGAACACACACTCGTGCACACACAGACACACACTCAAACAAACGCTCACAAAACCAAAACAAACATTGTCTTTCCATTAACCTTCTCTTTTCAGGAGTTTTCCTCTTTCTTGTTCTTTCCTGGCCTGTGTGTGTCTGTGTGTGTGTGCGTGTGTGTGTTTGTGTCAGTGTATTTGTGTATTTGTGTGTCTTTATGTGTATGTATATGTGTTTGTATCCGTGTGTTTGTGCGTGTGTGTGTGTGTTTGTGTCAGTGTGTTTGTGTCACTGTGTTTGTGTGTGTGTGTGTGTGTGTGTTTGTGTGTATGTGTGTTCATGTATATCCGATTTTCTAAACCGACGAAGACACATGGCCTACATAAACTCGTGGTCCAGATAGTGTATACCCCAAGCACTCAAACTGCTTCACCACGCACTCCAAAGCGAATATTCCCTGATAAATCCAAAGCCCTCACGGCACCCCCCCCCCCCTACCCTCCTCCTCTTCCTCCCCACAAAAAGGGGGGGAAGTGCAATAAGGTTCAAAATACGATCCCCTCGAACAGGTCTGATTTGCCTTCCCGTTACCAGATAAGAGAGAAAGAGAGAGAGAGAGAGAGGGGGGGAGAGAGAGAGAGAGAGAGAGAGAGAGAGAGAGAGAGAGAGAGAGAGAGAGAGAGAGAGAGAGAGAGAGAGAGAGAGAGAGAGAGAGGGAGGGAGGGAAAGAAGGAGGGAGATGGTGAGAGAGAGAGAGAGAGAAAGAGAGACAGACAGACAGACAGACAGACAGATAGACAGAAACAGTGAGACAGCTAGTTAGATATAAAGATAGATAAATAGAGAGAAAAGTAGACAGGCAGACAGAAACAGTGAGGCAGCTAGTTAGATACACAGATAGATAAATAGAGAGAAAAGTAGGTAAGTAAGATAGGTACATATGTAGGCAGGCAGACAGACAGACAGACAGGCTAGATATATAAATAGGTTGATAGCTAGTTAGATAGACAAGTAGATAGACGGATGAATGGATAAGCCACATAAAGATAGTCAAACAGACAGGCAGATAGACAGAAAGAGAGAGAGAGCATTACAAAATACGCAAACACCTTTCAAGAGTTGTTTACGTGCGCTAGAGAGTCACAAGACCGCCAAATAAATAATCGCATAATTAGACTCGAGGGCACGTGGCGAGTCTGTGGCGGGCGGTCGCTGCTGCCGTGGCTCCGTGGCGCTCATTAACCCTCCGATCCCCAGAGCAAGATTTCCCCAGGGCGTCTGCGGTACTCACAGGAAATGTGTCTTTTCTATGGGAAATGGGGGGGGGGGGTGGAGGGAGAAGAGGGGAGGGGGGATGAGGGGAGAGGAGGGGCGTGAGGTGTCGGGCGGCGGTGATCTTTGTCGCGAGCCGTTTCCTGGGCCGGTGTTTTGTCTTGTGCGCTGGGGGAGGCGCAGCGATGGGATGGGACGCCCTTTGTCCCTACGAGCTTTATTCTTAGGCCTCTATGTATATGTATATGTATATGCATATGGGTATGTGTGTGTGTATATTATATATATATATATATATATATATATATATATATATATATATATATATATAATATGTATATATGAATATATAGATAGATAGATAGATAGATAGATATATGCATGAAATACTGATATAAGCACTTATCTATCATTGCGCAGTGGCTTCCTCGCTTACGTGTAAGCTTATCCATAAACGGATTTAATGTTCTCACTTCCACTCATCATTAAGACATCCTTGGCACACTAATGCAGTATTTGATAAATGATGGAGCAGCTTAAGATAAAACAGCCTTTTGACAAGAATATAAACAGGCAAGATTGCACAGCGTGGTGAAATACAGAAAATTTAGACATGCACATCGAAGTGTCTTTCAAGTGTTTGTTGTGGCAGATATGAGCCTCACCCGGGTCAAGAGGGGATGGGGGGGAGGGAGACGAGGGGAAAGAGGGGAAGGGGAGGGAGACGAGGGGAAAGAGGGGATGGGGGGAGGGAGACGAGGGGAAAGAGGCGAAGGGGAGGGAGACGAGGAGAAAGAGGGGAAGGGGAGGGAGACGAGGAGAAAGAGGGGAAGGGGAGGGAGACGAGGAGAAAGAGGGGATGGGGGGAGGGAGACGAGGGGAAAGAGGGGTTGGGGGAGGGAGACGAGGGGAAAGAGGGGAAGGGGAGGGAGACGAGGGGAAAGAGGCGAAGGGGAGGGAGACGAGGAGAAAGAGGGGAAGGGGAGGGAGACGAGGAGAAAGAGGGGATGGGG
>NC_061854.1:32631049-32633549 GCF_019202785.1 Penaeus chinensis
GGTGATGGTGATGGTGATGGTGATGGTGATGGTGAGGGTGATGGTGAGGGTGAGAGTGAGGGTGAGGGTAATGGTGATGGTGGTGGTGGTGATGGTGAGGGTGAGGGTGATGGTGATGGTGAGGGTGATGGTGAGGGTGATGGTGATGGTGAGGGTGATGGTGATGGTGATGGTGATGGTGATGGTGAGGGTGATGGTGAGGGTGAGAGTAAGGGTGATGGTAATGGTGATGGTGGTGGTGGTGATGGTGATGGTGATGGTGAGGGTGAGGGTGAGGGTGAGGGTGATGGTGATGGTGATGGTGAGGGTGAGGGTGATGGTGATGGTGAGGGTGAGGGTGAGGGTGAGGGTGATGGTGATGGTGATGGTGATGGTGATAGTGATGGTGAGGGTGATGGTGAGGGTGATGGTGATGGTGATGGTGAGGGTGAGGGTGATGGTGAGGGTGAGGGTGAGGGTGATGGTGATGGTGATGGTGAGGGTGAGGGTGATGGTGATGGTGAGGGTGAGGGTGAGGGTGAGGGTGATGGTGATGGTGATGGTGATGGTGGTGGTGATGGTGATGATTATAATGAGAATGATAATGGTGATATTGTCAATTAGTATTAATTAAGAGCAAGAACTTTGATAGTAATAATAGTGATTATAGTTTCAGTAATAGTAATAATGTTAATAATAATGATAATTACAATAATGATGAGAATGTGAATGATGATGATGATAATGACAATGATAATAATAATAAGGATAATGATGATAATAATACCGATAATGATACTGATAATGATAATGATAATAATAATGATAATGATAATGATATTGATAGTTATAAAAGTAATATTGCTAATGATGTTGATGATGATAATAATGATATTAATAGCAATAATAATGATAGTATTAGCAATAATAACAATGATAGCAATAGTAACAATAATAGTATTAATAATAATGATAAGGATAGAGGAGATCATGATAAGGATTATGTTGATAACTCTAATAACAATGATGATATTAACATTAATGTTAGTAATAATAATAATGAGAATGATAGTAATAACATAATAATAATAATAGTAGTAATAGTAATGATAGTAATGAGGATAATAATAACAACAACAACAACAACAATGATAATAATAATAATAATAAAATAATAATAATGATAATAATAATAATAACAACAATAATGATAATAACAATAATAATATTAATAATAATAATGGTATTGATAACAATAAATAGTAATAATAAAGATAATGATAATGATAATAATAATAACAATAATAATAATATTAATAATAATAATAATATTAATGATAATAATGATAAAAATAATAATAATGATAATAATGATAATAATAATAATGATAGAAATAATAATAATTATTATTATTATTATTATTATTATTATTATGATAATGATCATACAAATGAAAATAATGGTAATAACAATAACAATAGTAGTAATAATAACAATGATAATAATGGTAATAATAATATTGATAATAATAATTATAATAATAATCATAATTATAATAATAACAATATTAGTAGTAATAATAACGATAATGATAATAATAATGATTATGATAATAATAATAATAAAAATGGGAATAATAATGTTGAAAATCATAACAGTAATAATAATGATACTGATTATGATAATCATAATGATAATAATGATAGCAATAACAAGATAGAAAGTATTGATGGTAATAATAACAATAATAATGATAATGACAATAATGATAATAATAAAAATTATATTAATAATAGTGACAATGATAACAATAATTATAATGATTTAATTATCATGATAACATTAATGATAATGATAATGATAAAAGTGGTGATGAATATTATCCTTATTACCTTTATCATTGTTTTCATTATTATCATTATCATCATAATGATGATAATAATATTGATAACAATAATTATAATAATCATCATAAAAATGATAAAACACTAATAATGATACTGATCAAAATCATGATAACAATGACAATAATAATAGTACAAATAACACTGATTGTAATAGTTGTAATGATAACAACAATAACAATAATATCGATGAAAACAGCAATGATAATAAGAATAAGAATAAGAATAAGAATAAGAAGAATGATAATAATAACAATAATAATAACAATAATAATCATAATAACAATAATAATAATGATAATAATAACAATAATACTACTACTAATAATAATAATAATCACAATGATAATAATAAAAAAGTGATAATAAGAAGACTAAGACAATGATTATTCTATTGTTTGTGTTTGCGTATATACTTACGTGCAATATCCTTCTTTACGAAACACAATAAAACTGCAAATGAATAGATTCAGTTCTCATTAATCCCAGCTCATCCCAAATGTAACCCAGCTGGTCGTTGCTCATATTACAAAGACCGTTATTGTGGCATCAATTAATAACCTCAGCGCCTTTTTATCACGAGTAGCGGCCGCTGAGTCTCTCCTTATCATCAATT
>NC_061854.1:32646049-32651049 GCF_019202785.1 Penaeus chinensis
TTATTCCTTTCATTTTTCTTAACCTACATTCCCTGGCCTTCTCTTTCCCTCTTCGCCCACCCTTTCCCTTATCATCTGTTCTCTCTGCTTCTGCCATCTCCATTCCTTGTTATGATTCCATCCCCCTTCCCTTTCCTATAACTCTTTCTTCTATCTCCTTCCTTGCATATATGTACCCCATTTATCTTACGGTATCACCATTCTCTTACTTCGAGTGTGTACGACGTTTTTACTTAATAATTTTACCTATTTCATAATATATACCTACCTTCCCATCAAAGACATGCTTTTCACTCTCCCTCAATCCTCTCACACGGCTCACTCCTTCCCTCTCTTTTCTCTCTCCCTCTCTCTCTTTCTCTCATTCTCTCTCTCTCTTTCTCTCTTTCTCTCATTCTCTCATTCTCTCATTCTCTCATTCTCTCATTCTCTCTCTCTCTCTCTCTCTCTCTCTCTCTCTCTCTCTCTCTCTCTCTCTCTCTCTCTCTCCTCCTCTCTCTCTCTCTCTCTCTCTCTCTCTCTCTCTCTCTCTCTCTCTCTCTCTCTCTCTCTCTCTCTCTCTCTCTCTCTCTCTCTCTCTCTCTCTCTCTCTCTCTCTCTCTCTCTCTCTCTCTCTCTCTCTCTCTCTCTCTTCCTCTCTTCCTCTCTCTCTTCGTCTTTTCCTCTCTCTCTTTCCCCTTCCCTCCTTGCTACTTTACTATTCTATCTCCACGCACCGCAAAAGCTACAAGCGAAAGGACACGCAAACGCAGTCAGCTGAAGCTCAAAGCACGTCGCACATATTCATGCGGAATTTCCGTGGCACGAAGAGGGAAAGCAGAGGGGACAGAAAGAGGAGGAGGAAGAGGAGCAAGAGGAGGAGAAGGAGGAGGAAGAGGAGAAAGAGGAAGAGAAGGAGGAAGAGGAAGGGGAAAAGGAGGAAGAGGAGAAAGAGGAAGAGAAGGAGGAAGAGGAAGGGGAAAAGGAGGAAGAGGAGAAAGAGGAAGAGAAGGAGGAAGAGGAAAAAGAGGGAGAGAAGGAGGAAGAGGAAAAAGAGGGAGAGAAGGGGGAAGAGGAGGTCGAGAAAGAAAAGGAGGAAAAGGAGGAAGAGGAGAAAGAGGAAGAGAAGGAGGAAAGGGGAAAAGAAAGAGGAGAAAGAGGAAGAGAAGGAAGAAGAGGAGAAAGAGGAAGAGGGAAAGGAAAGAGAAGGGAGATGAGGGAAAAGAAAGAGGAGTAAGAGGGAACAGAAAGAGAAGCGGGGAGAGGAGAAAGAGGAAGAGGAAAAGGAAAAGGGAGGAGAAAGAGAGAAAAGAAGAAGAGGAAGAGAAGGAGGAGAAAAAGAGATGATAGTTGGAGAGAAAAAGGAAGAAAAGAAGGAAAAAGAGGATAGATGGATAAGGAGGATGGGGAAGAGGAACTGGAGGGCGAGGAGGAAAAGTAGAAGAAGGAGGGTAGAAGACTGAGGAGGATGAGAAAGAGGAGAAGGAGGAAGAAGAGTTGGATAAGGACATAAAGGAGGAGATGGAGGATAGAAGATTATTGTTGAAAAAAGGGAAAGAGAAAGAAGAGGAGAAGGAGGACAGAAGAATAAAGAGGAAGAAAAGGAGTAGGAAAAGGAGGAAGACAAAGAAGACAAAGGGGACAAGAAGGAGAAGAGAGAGGAAAGAAAGAGGAGAGAAGAGATGGGGAAAGAAAGGGGGTAAGAGGAGAATAAGGAGGAGGAAGAGAGGGAGGAGAGTACCAGAAGGAAGAGGAAAGATGAGAAGGAGGAATGCGAATAAGGAAAGGAAAAGAATGAGGAAGAAGGGGAGGCGAACGAGTGAGGGAGAAGAGAAAAAGAAGAAAGCAAAGATAAAGAAGAGTGGAAGTAGTAGTAGTAAGAGGAGGAGGAGGAGGAGGAGGAGGAGGAGGAGGAGGAGGAAGAGAAAATGGAGAAGAGGGAACTTGAAGAGAATGAAGAAGGCTCTCTTGTGGGCATGACTGAACGAACCTCCTTAAGATAAAGTCTAGACATTTAGCTGAAGTTTGGGGCAAGCAGGAAGGAAGGAAGGAAGGGGGGGAAGGAGGGAAGAAACAGAAAACAAAGAACGAAGGAGGCTTGCGTAGGGGTAAACAAGAGAACTAGAATGGAGGAGGTAGGAAGGGAAACAGGAAGAGGAAGAGAGGAAAGGGCAGTTGAAGAGAAGAGAGAGGCAGAGGAAGAGGAGAAAGACGTAGAGGAGGAGAAGAGAAACGCAAAGGAGGAGAAGTGGTGATATGAAACAGGTTTTGCATCCAAAACTGCATCCTGTACATATTGCATAGTGTACTGATATCCTATGCGTAGCCTAGTTAATGTAACCTGTTGTCTCCTAGACAGTCCGTGATAGATTTTATAGGGTTTGTCTAAATTTGATGTCCCAGCAATACTCTCGTAATGAAAGATAGTACCATGTCCGTCTTTTTTCATCTTTTCAGTGGTCCATACCTGACCCTCATAATCTCTAAGACAGTTGATAACTCGTTTTTTCATTCGATTGAGAGATAGTGGTATTACATAATATGGATCTTCATGGGAAAGTGCTAACCTGGCTAATTGATCAACCCTGTCACATAGTGATATTCCTATATGAGAGGGTATCCAGTATAGTGACACTTGAGTACCCCGTTCTGATAGTTTGGAAATTTGGAAATTTTCTGGATTAAATGCAGTAAGCCTTTGGAGAGCGCCTTGGCTGTCTGTAAAGACAGCCAGGTGTCGCTGCTGCTCACTACCTTTCTTAATGGCATGATGTATAGCTACTGACTCGGCATCAGTTGTGCTTGTCCAGTTGGAAATGCACACACTTTCTTCAAGATCTATATCAGGAATTAGCACACCAATCCCTGTTGATCCATGAGGATCAATGGAGGCATCACAGTAGATTGCAAGTGGGGGCGTACCATGAGAGGGATGTAGAATGCCATCTATATATTTCAAGTAGTGAGCTTTTAGTTCCATTTTTGAAGCCAAAGATTTAGACCCTATTAATTTTTCAATATAAGCATGTACATGAGTTCTGTGCCAAGGAGCAGCAATTACTGTATCTGGAATATTAATAGCATCGTTGTTCCATACAATGAAGAACATGATAGTATGAGCAGTTTTAGTTTTCCATTCTAAGTTGGACTGTATGAGATTGGAGTATCGAGGTCAGGCATACCTAACTCTATAATTTATCTCATTTGATAGGATATTGGAGATTTGTGGTCTAGGCTGAAGCTGCAGGAGAAGAGAACAGAGGAGAGAGGGGAAGAAGGAGACTGGAGAGAGGCACAGGGAGAGAGGAGAGACAGTGAAGAGAACAGAGGAGAGAGGAGAAGAAGAGGGAGAGAGGAGAGAGGCACTGGGAGAGAGGAGAGACAGTGAATAGAACAGAGGAGAGAAGAGAAGAAAAGGGAGAGAGGAGAGAGGCACAGGAGAGAGAGGAGAGACAGTGAAGAGAACAGAGGAGAGAGGAGAAGAAGAGGGAGAGAGGAGAGAGGCACTGGGAGAGAGGAGAGACAGTGAAGAGAACAGAAGAGAGAAGAGAGAGGCACAGGGAGAGAGGAGAGACAGTGAAGAGAACAGGGGAGAGGGGGGAAGAAGAGGGAGAGAGGAGACAGGCACAGGGAGAGAGGAGAGACAGTGAAGAGAACAGAAGAGAGAGGAGAAGCAGAGGGAGAGAGGAGAGAGGCACAGGGAGAGAGGAGAGACAGTGAAGAGAACAGAGGAGAGGGGAGAAGAAGAGGGAGAGAAGCACAGGGAGAGAGGAGAGACAGTGAAGAGAACAGAGGGGAGAGGAGAAGCAGAGGGAGAGAGGGGAGAGGCACAGGGAGAGAGGAGAGAAAGTGAAAAGAACAGAGGAGAGAGGAGAGCGGCACAGGGAGAGAGGAGAGACAGTGAAGAGAACAGAGGAGAGGGGAGAAGAGGGAGAGAGAAGAGACAGTGAAGAGAACAGAGGAGAGAGGAGAAGAAGGGGGAGGGAGGCACAGGGAGAAAGGAGAGACAGTGAAGAGAACAGGGGAGAGAGGAGAAGAAGAGGGAGAGAGGAGAGAGGCACAGGGAGAGAGGAGAGACAGTGAAGAGAACAGGGGAGAGAGACACGGGGAGAGAGGAGAGACAGTGAAGAGAACAGAGGAGAGAGGGGAAGAAGGGGGAGAGAGGAGAGAGGCACAGGGAGAGGGGAGAGCCAAGGAGAGAGAGGGTCGGAGCAAGAGATCAGCCGGGGGCCCTGCTTATGGCCGAAGGAAATCTAGCGAGAGGAGAAGCCAGCCCCGGCCCCTCAGGACTTCGGGGGGAAACGAACGCGGATTAATGTCGGTGACTAGGAGGCGGAGTAAAAGGGGAAAGGAAAGGCAAGCGGTGATAAAAATAGAAGGAGAGGAGAGGGCAATAACAAGGGTTTAGGAAGAGTTGATGAAGCAATGCGTGGGACAGCGCCGATGATTAAAGCAGAATGGATAGTTTTTAAAAAATAAATAAACAAAGGAACGGCTAACAAAAGCTACAGATCAGTTTGTCCTTCTACCTGCTTATTAATTAAAACACACACACACACACACACACACACACACACACACACACACACACACACACACACACACACACACACACACACACACACACACACACACACACACACACCACAACATATACATATTCCCACAGTGGATCCAATTTTCAGCCATTCTGCCAAATCAGTTCCAAATGGCAGATCATTCGCCCGCTTTTCTATCCTTCATTCTTACTTTCCTCTTTGTCTTCCTCCTTTTGCTCTTTCTTGCCATAAATCCTTTGAGGAACACCAAGCTCTTGCAGAAGAGACGTGCAACATCGCATTGGCCGAGGCTGACGTCCCGAGGGGGAGTGTGTGCGTGTGTGGAAGGTGCAAATCACGCAAAACTTTAGATCTGCGCATTTGGCTCAATCTGCTCCGAATGCGCAAAGGCCTCTAATTCCCGCGCGCGTTTCGCTCACTCGCGTCTCTCTCGGGAAAGGGATGAGGAAGAAAGAATGAAGG
>NC_061854.1:32693549-32698549 GCF_019202785.1 Penaeus chinensis
AATGATAATAATAATGATAATGGTAATAATAAAATGATAATAATAATAATAATACAAATAATAATAATAATAATAATAATAATAATAATAATAATAATAATAGGGTTTGAACTGCGGTAAAAATGGTCAGTACGGGCAAGGACGCAGTCCAGGAAGCTAACGAGGCAGTGTGTGGTGGAGGAGGTGTTCATCTTGCCGAGATGCCGAGTGTCAACACTGGGTGCGAGGTCCTAGTTGACCCAGTCGACGACAAAGCTTTCACACAACAGGCTGGGCAACGGCGATGAGTCGTAGTACGGTCTTCCATTGTGATGGGCACTTAGACTGTTGCAGCGAGCTGTTGACTATGGAGAAAGAGGAGTGGCAAGTTCCGGTGCGAACTCCTTGATGAGGTACATGGGCAGGTCAAGGGGGTTGGTGGCTCTCTTGACGCGGATGCTTTCCAATTTCTGAAGAACCTGAAACTGGTTGCCAGTTGGAGCACGCGAGCGGGCTAGCAGGTAGGCGGGGTGACGGGTGGTGTCCAGGGGGTAGCTCCTGACAAATCGAGGCGAAGTGGTCGTGCTGCCTCACCAAGGTTTAGGTAGCTGGTGTATGGAAATGTGGACGGCCATTTTGCAAGGTTGCACAGCTCCTTTACTTTCCCGCAAAACTGGCTGGGCTACAGGTGTTATTTGCTGTGGTAGAAGGTTTTCTTGGCTATTTTTTATTTCCCCGATGACTGTGTTCCGGTGATTTGTATGAGGTGAAGTTTTGCGAGTCGAAGGTTTGATTTCTCTGCTGAATGAGGCGTTTGAAGCGTCCTGTGATCTAAGGCAGGTCCACTGTGTGGGCTGAGTGTCTTTCTGGAAAGAAGTGATAAAGATAGTTGTGCCACTTTTGCCTCTACATCAATAGCAATAAGATTGTCTATCCACGGGTGTGGATAGACAAACTGTGTGATAGAGGACTGTGTGAGTGGCCTGTATTTCCTGGTTTTGGTCTGCTTTGGCTGAGGGACGGTGAGTGGAGGCAGCCATAACACTGAAACGTATCCGCTGCGGCCGACAGGAGAATATGGCAGAGGAGGCTGGTTCTAGTCATGTAAATCTGTAATAAGTCAAATCCAGGGCTCTTTGTCCGTAAGTGGGAAAGCTGAATACTTGTGAAAGATGGACCTCATTTTGCAAGTCAAGGGTGACTATTTCATTAAAATAACCTCATATTATAATTTTGCATGATGGATATCGCACACACAGAGAAAGGGAGGGGAGGGCCGAGCCAGTAGGTGAGGCCCCTCCTAAGTAATGTTCGATTTCATGGAATATACACTAATACCATAGTATTAATATCACGGAGTAGTCACTGCACTGCACGTGAACTAGCCTTAGTGAATACAGCAACCCAGAAAGGAGCAGAACGAGAGGTGAGGCCAACAGCTGGCCTTGGCTATCCAGGAGCGCCGACTTGCACGTTCGTCTAGTACGGCGTCGGGTCAAGGGTATGTATGAACGCCAGTGTGCGTAAAGGAAAACAAATCCCATGCAGGATGTGTCATTATATTCATTCATTTATTTACTTCTCAACTCCAAATGACGAGCCGTCTCCCACGTTTTAATGAAATTCGATATTATTTTGTCTGACCATGGTTTCCCCCCCACAGCCATCATCCATAAAAAACTAAAATGGCTGGAAAAGCAAAAAATTTAAAAAAGAAAGACAAATAATAGTAATATTAATAATAATAATAATAATAATAATAATAATAATAATAATAATAATAATAATAATAATAATAATAATAATAATAATAATAATAATGCAGTAATAATTACGGAATTTAGTGTAAGAACCGTGTACCGTGTGCTCCTTTCTACAGGCTTCCAGGGGGTATATAAATAATCTTGCCTCTCCCGGAAGCGTCAGCCTTCGTCCTCCCGAGGGTGAGCTGACACTGCCCTCTCTTAGCGCTTTTTTTCCTTCGCTAAGAATTCGAGGGAATTTCATACAACCTGTCATGGCGGGATCCACACGACACGACAACTTCCTCCCCCTCGAGATTCATAGATTGCTCCGCCAATCCCTGTAAACTCAAACGCCAAAATACTTTTAAAAAACATGAGGTTCCATGCGGTGTGCGAGAGGAAATCCGCAAGATAATGAATGAATGACAAGTTGGGGGTGAGGGTAGGGGAGCAACAAACATGAATATAGAAATCAGCCATTCGAAAAAAAATAATTACCTTTATATTGAAACCTGACCTTAGACCTAAGATTTCTTAAAAATAAAAATCCATAAAACCGACCCAGCAAAAAGCATAGAGCCAAAAGCCAAAAAGTAAATGACAAAATAATATTAATAATAAAAATAAAAAATAATAATCCCTGTATGAACCACTGGATAGACCGGCACGACAATACTAGTCATGGTACGATACTTCCAACGCACTCAAACGCTGCGAGACGGAATGGGCGTTTCCAAGTGTCCGCCTCTTCGAAGCAGTTGGGCAGTTTAACCCTTCTGTGGCGAGTTATGGCTTCGGTGTTAGACCCCACGAGCCGGCCATGTTATAGAGGGAGGAGGGGGGGCACATTCCCGATGCACTGCCAGACGCGCTATTAATATACATACATGTCTGTGTGTGTGTGTGTGTGTGTGTGTGTGTCTGTGTGTGTTTTTACATATATATATATATATATATATATATATATGTATATATATATATATATATATATATATATATATATAGAGAGAGAGAGAGAGAGAGAGAGAGAGAGAGAGAGAGAGAGAGAGACAGAGAGGCAGCAGTAGAAGGGCGGAGAAAAGAAAAGAGTAGGCAATGAGTTCAAGAAAAAGTGAACTACCTTCCAGAAAAGAAAAGTTCCTTCTAGTGATGGTGCTTTTGGATCACGCTTGCAGACTGTAACATAAGGAGACGGAAAATGGAAGAGAGAGAAAGAAGGAGCAAAGGATCGAGAGAAAGAGAAGGAGGAGGAAACCAAAATGACATATATACAAACTGGGAGAAATAGAGAGAAAGTTAGCAAACGGAGGAAGCAGAGGAACGGAAACAGAAAACGAAAGGGAGTAACAGCCAGGCAGAGAAGAGAGAGCGAATGTGAGAGTCAGACAGAGGAGAAGCAAGGAGAGAGTAAGAGACAGATATATAGACAGATATATTGAGAAAAAGAGAAAGGAGAGACGGGGAGAGTACATAATAGGCAGAAAGATCAAAAGAAAGATTGAGTTAAAGCTAGAGAAAATAATGCATTAGAAAAGTAACCCTTTTCTTTAATATATGAGGATCAGCTTGAAAGAATAAATATATGCAAAAACAGAAAAATACTGGTTGAAATTATGGTATGTTCATTACATATTTCACGGTAGCCACATCATTCATAATGATAGGTAATGCAACGAAAGTTTTGAACTGAATTGATATAGATAAATATATAAAATTTATGAAGATTGAAAACAGTGAAATGAAAGCCTGTTCCACGCCAGCGAATATCCTTACATCTCTTACATTTTCCTAATTTTGTATTCGGTACAAATTGCTGATTCAGTGTAGCATGTCTTGATTAGGCTCCAGCATTTGAGATTTTACTAAATTCATTGACCAGGGTCCATGCTTACACATTTTTCAAACTATTACAAAGTGAACTGAAATAAAGTATTTTAAAAAATCAGGTAAGGCTCGTTCAGCTCACGATCCTGCTTATGTTTAACCACTCGGAGTAACTTTGACATTCATGAAAATCACATCAAATCGCCCAAGATTACCCAGGTCATGAAGCGAAAAACCTAAAAAGGTATGAATGATTGGTATATAGTAGGTCTATGCAAAATACCGCTACTACTCTTAAGCCCATCTGTTACAAGCGCAGCCAGACAAATGCCAGAAGACAATTTATTACCATAGGAATATGTTAATCTCCTAAATCACCACCGATGATAGCGTCCTTATACACCAAAAAAAACGAAAAAAAACAAACGAAGGATGTCAGTATCCGTAGTCGCCGTTAAAGGGATAAATCACAAAGCAACAGCAAACAGGTCAAGGAACAGATTGCCTATCTTTCCTAGTTTTATTCATGCCCTTTGATCAGTGGGCGTAGATAATAAGACTTCCAGATAAGGCAACGGCATCATTAGCATAACTGAAATAGTCTATTTGATGTTCTGTGCGTGGAAACCTAAATGTGTCATTTTATTTTTACCATGAGGCCAGAGAAGCGACCCCCAAAGGAAAAGGAATTTGACTCCACACACAGACGAATTAGCTGGAGGAAGACGTCAGTGGGCCGAGGGAGACAAGGATCCTCGGCGGGGAGCTTCTTCTTAAGGAAAGCGAGGACGTCATCAAATAGGACTTTGGCGAACAGGGAGTCGGCATCCAAGCTCATTTTGGTGGCCGGCGAGAAACCACGGACCCGGGAGATGAAGTCCTGAGAGTGGCGAAGGTGAGCAGGAGAGAAGTTGCCAAGAAGGGGAGGGAGAGACTTCGCCAGAAAGGCCGCAAGAGGGTGCGTTATAGATCCCCTGGGAAGAGATAATGGGGCGCAGAGATACGCCCGGCTTATGGGCTTTGGGTAACCCACAGAAATGAGGGAATCGAGGGTTTATGACCTTGAACCTCTGATAAAGATTTGCCTCTCTGCTAACTCTTTCAGGCGACGGTGGAAGGCAGCAGCAATGTGTTCTCGGGTGGTCGCTGGTTAAGGAGACATAGGTGGAGGCGTCATTCCACAGGTCTTCTGCAGGTAGGAGGGACAGCCGAGGGCCACCACCGAGTTGCCCTTGTCACAAAGCAAAATGGTGACGTCCTCCCTGCGCAGGCTTTGAAGGGCCTCTCGGCAATCCCTGGGAATAGAAGGGTTGGGTTGGAGGAGGGACTCGAGAGCCGGGATGAAAGCACCATGAAAAAGAGAGACATCAGGCAAGGAGTTTCTGTGAGTAGAGATTAAACGGTCAAAGGATGAAATAATGTCGATGAAGGTAAAGGGGAGAGGCCGGCGAG
>NC_061854.1:32708549-32711049 GCF_019202785.1 Penaeus chinensis
TGATAATGATGATGGAGGTGATGATGATAATAATAATAATGTTAACAAAAATAAGAAGAAAAATAAAAATGATAATAGTCGTGGTCGTAATAGTAGTAATAGCAGTAATAATAATCATATCGATGGTAATAATAATTATTGATGATGATGGAAATAAGGATAATTAAATAAGTAATAATAATGGCAATGATAATAGTAATGACAATAATTATTATCCTTATTATGATTATTATTATAATTATTATTATTATTATGATTTATGATGAGGATAATGATGGTAATAACAATCATTGAATAGTAAAATGATTATGCTAATATTGTTGATAATTATGACTGTAAACATAATCATAATAAAGATGATGATGATAATAATAATGATGATAACATATGATAACAGATATTATCATGATATTAGTGAGAGAGAAAGTGAAAGAGAGAATGAGAGAGAGAGATTGAGAGAGAGAGAGAGAGAGAGAGAGAGAGAGAGAGAGAGAGAGAGAGAGAGAGAGAGAGAGAGAGAGAGAGAGAGAGATTGAAAGAGAGAGAGAGAGAGATTGAGAGAGAGAGAGAGAGAGAGAGAGAGAGAGAGAGAGATTGAAAGAGATAGAGAGAGAGAGAGAGAGAGAGAGAGAGAGAGAGAGAGAGAGAGAGAAAGAAGAAAAATAAGAATAAGAAGAAGAGGAGGGAAGAAAAAGAAGAAAGAAAGAGAGAAGGAGAGAGAGTACGTGATCTTGAGATATGAAAGGATTCCCTCGAAACTCGTATTGATAGTAAAGAAAATCTTTAGAGATTCATCGTCTTACAGAGGGACAATCTCAAGAAAGCATTGAACAGACTAAGATTCAAAAGGCTATCTGTATTTTCTTTCTCAAAACGGATTATTATCTGGATGTAGAATGGAGTCCTTCACCTGCTGAAAGGCTACTGAGTACACTGTTGTATGGGATGAAAGAAACCAGATATAAGACGCAATACTTTGTTAAAAGGGATGCAACGTTTCGTTCAATTTATACTGATTCTGTGCAAGATGTTGGGAAATGTATATTTATATTCCGGAAATACAAAATACTTCACTGTAAAGAAAGTTTACTCTTCAATATGTGAAGTAAACACATAGAATCACTAAAATATAATGATGTGTGTATGTATATATATATATATATATATATATATATATATATATGTATATATATATATATATGTGTGTGTGTGTGTGTGTGTGTGTGTGTGTGTGTGTGTGTGTGTGTGTGTGTGTGTGTGTGTGTGTGTGTGTGTATTAGATTAAGTCATTAGGTTAGATAAAAGAATATGAGGTTTTTGTTATAAGTATAGTCGCCGTTACTGTTTTCTTAGAAAATGGAAAATACATTTCTTCTTCATATGAATTAATTATCTCAAGAATATTAAAATCATAATTCCTAATGTTGAAACCCTCAGTATTCTACTATTTTTACTATTGTATCAAAGTACTTTACATCTATGTTTCAATTCCAATATGCATTACTTAGTTTACTAAAGAAGTTATACATCTAATTCAGAGTCACTGGATAATTCCCAAAAAACGAGTATAAAAGACAAGCCCTGCTTACCCTACCAAAATAATAATCAAAAGCACACAGGCCGTGATTCCTTCCCCAGATCGTTCTGCAACGACGTGCAACGGAAAAGTGGGAGACCGACCCGGGCTCACCCTCACGCTCACTGGCTGCACATGCATGCTCGTCATTACGATGTCCCATGATCACAGGGCTTTCCACTGCTGCTCTCCACATGTGATTTTCCTTTTTCATTCAACAATCGTGGAAGATTCTTAACCTTCCACGTCCGTCCCTCCTCAGAAACATCCTGTCCCCATGATGCTACCATTTTTTTTTTTTTTTTTTAATGCTAGAGTATTTGCTATTAATAAGAGTGCATCACGGGCAGTGAAAGTAAATTACTGTCGTCCTCTAATTCTATATATATATTTTATTTTTATCTGTTGGGTACGCCTTATCTATTATACGGGCCTAGCCCCTTGTTAACATTTTTAATTTCAGCCTATCTACATGTTCTTTGCATATTTTCCCGTTGGCAATTCTCTTGATTTTTAATACATCACTGATCTCTATAATCTTGTATGGTCCTGTATATAACGGCAGCAGTTTCTTACTCAACCCTACACTAGGAGTAGCTTTAAGATATACCCTGTCTCCTTCCACGCTTTGAAAAGGGGTGGCCTTCTCTGAGCTTCTTCCTCAATTAATTCCTTACGTTTCTTTAAAATCTCGGAACCCATGACTTCTGTCTCTTGTTAACGATTTTTAACATTATACCAGGAGTCGTGTCATTTGAAAAGAGGATATACGGAAAATGAGGGTCCCGATGCTTTAACGTGAAATAGGTGTGGGATAAGCAGTATTATAAGCTAACTCTGCCATAGATAACATTCGGTCCCACACTGAAGGGTTGTCCCAGACCATCGTACACGAAATAGTATTTATTGTACCGTTTACTCTTC